>NC_091162.1:35934598-35944598 GCF_040958095.1 Procambarus clarkii
CCCCACGAGGCAGACCACGAGGCACACCACGAGGCTCCCCACGAGGCACACCACGAGGCTCCCCACGAGGCACACCACGAGGCACACCACGAGGCACACCACGAGGCACACCACGAGGCACACCAGAGGCTCCCCACGAGGCACACCACGAGGCTCCCCACGAGGCTCCCCACGAGGCACACCACGAGGCACACCACGAGGCACACCACGAGGCACACCACGAGGCACACCACGAGGCACACCACGAGGCACACCACGAGGCTCCCCACAAGGCACACCACGAGGCACACCACGAGGCTCACCACGAGCACACCACGAGGCTCCCCCACGAGGCCCACCACGAGGCACACCACGATGGCTCACCACGAGGCACACCACGAGGCTCCCCACGAGGCACACCACGAGGCTCCCCACGAGGCACACCACGAGGCACACCACGAGGCTCACCACGAGGCTCCCCACGAGGCTCACCACGAGGCTCCCCACGAGGCACACCACGAGGCTCCCCACGAGGCACACCACGAGGCTCCCCACGAGGCACACCACGAGGCACACCACGAGGCACACCACGAGGCACACCACGAGGCACACCACGAGGCTCCCCACGAGGCTCCCCACGAGGCACACCACGAGGCTCCCCACGAGGCTCACCACGAGGCTCCCCACGAGGCTCCCCACGAGGCACACCACGAGGCACACCACGAGGCACACCACGAGGCACACCACGAGGCTCCCCACGAGGCACACCACGAGGCTCCCCACGAGGCACACCACGAGGCTCCCCACGAGGCACACCACGAGGCTCCCCACGAGGCACACCACGAGGCTCCCCACGAGGCTCCCCACGAGGCTCACCACGAGGCTCCCCACGAGGCTCCCCACGAGGCACACCACGAGGCACACCACGAGGCACACCACGAGGCACACCACGAGGCTCCCCACGAGGCTCACCACGAGGCTCACCACGAGGCACACACGAGGCTCCCCACGAGGCACACCACAAGGCTCCCCACGAGGCACACCACGAGGCTCCCCACGAGGCACACCACGAGGCTCCCCACGAGGCTCCCCACGAGGCACACCACGAGGCACACCACGAGGCTACACCACGAGGCTCCACCACGAGGCACACCACGAGGCACACCACGAGGCACACCACGAGGCTCCCCACGAGGCACACCACGAGGACTCCCCACGAGGCTCACCACGAGGCTCACCACGAGGCACACCACGAGGCTCACCACGAGGCACACCACGAGGCTCCCCACGAGGCACACCACGAGGCTCCCCACGAGGCACACCACGAGGCTCCCCACGAGGCTCCCCACGAGGCACACCACGAGGCACACCACGAGGCACACCACGAGGCACACCACGAGGCTCCCCACGAGGCACACCACGAGGCTCC
The DNA here is from genome assembly GCF_040958095.1 of Procambarus clarkii. Taxonomy (NCBI): domain Eukaryota; kingdom Metazoa; phylum Arthropoda; class Malacostraca; order Decapoda; family Cambaridae; genus Procambarus; species Procambarus clarkii. The sequence goes on from NC_091162.1 coordinate 35,936,007, forward strand.
CCACGAGGCTCCCCACGAGGCACACCACGAGGCACACCACGAGGCTCACCACGAGGCTCCCCACGAGGCTCACCACGAGGCTCACCACGAGGCTCCCCACGAGGCACACCACGAGGCTCCCCACGAGGCACACCACGAGGCTCCCCACGAGGCTCCCCACGAGGCACACCACGAGGCTCCCCACGAGGCACACCACGAGGCTCCCACGAGGCACACCACGAGGCACACCACGAGGCTCCCCACGAGGCTCACCACGAGGCACACCCACGAGGCACACCACGAGGCACACCACGAGGCACACCACGAGGCTCCCCACGAGGCTCCCCACGAGGCTCCCCACGAGGCTCCCCACGAGGCACACCACGAGGCACACCACGAGGCTTCCCACGAGGCACACCACGAGGCACACCACGAGGCACACCACGAGGCTCCCCACGAGGCACACCACGAGGCACACCACGAGGCACACCACGAGGCACACCACGAGGCACACCACGAGGCTCCCCACGAGGCTCCCCACGAGGCACACCACGAGGCTCCCCACGAGGCACACCACGAGGCTCCCCACGAGGCTCACCACGAGGCTCACCACGAGGCTCCCCACGAGGCTCCCCACGAGGCTCCCCACGAGGCACACCACGAGGCACACCACGAGGCTCCCCACGAGGCTCACCACGAGGCTCCCCACGAGGCACACCACGAGGCTCCCCACGAGGCTCCCCACGAGGCACACCACGAGGCACACCACGAGGCACACCACGAGGCACACCACGAGGCTCCCCACGAGGCTCCCCACGAGGCTCCCCACGAGGCTCCCCACGAGGCTCCCCACGAGGCACACCACGAGGCACACCACGAGGCTCCCCAAGAGGCTACACCACGAGGCTCACCACGAGGCACACCACGAGGCTCCCCACGAGGCTCCCCACGAGGCACACCACGAGGCACACCACGAGGCACACCACGAGGCACACCACGAGGCTCCCCACGAGGCTCACCACGAGGCACACCACGAGGCACACCACGAGGCTCCCCACGAGGCACACCACGAGGCTCCCCACGAGGCACACCACGAGGCTCCCCACGAGGCACACCACGAGGCTCCCCACGAGGCACACCACGAGGCTCCCCACGAGGCTCCCCACGAGGCACACCACGAGGCACACCACGAGGCACACCACGAGGCTCCCCACGAGGCTCACCACGAGGCACACCACGAGGCTCCCCACGAGGCACACCACGAGGCACACCACGAGGCTCCCCACGAGGCACACCACGAGGGTCCCCACGAGGCACACCACGAGGCTCCCCAAGAGGCTCCCCACGAGGCACACCACGAGGCTCCCCACGAGGCACACCACGAGGCACACCACGAGGCACACCACGAGGCTCCCCACGAGGCTCACCACGAGGCTCCCCACGAGGCACACCACGAGGCTCCCCACGAGGCTCCCCACGAGGCACACCACGAGGCACACCACGAGGCACACCACGAGGCACACCACGAGGCTCCCCACGAGGCTCACCACGAGGCTCACCACGAGGCTCCCCACGAGGCTCCCCACGAGGCTCCCTACGAGGCACACCACGAGGCACACCACGAGGCACACCACGAGGCACACCACGAGGCTCCCCACGAGGCTCACCACGAGGCTCCCCACGAGGCACACCACGAGGCTCCCCAAGAGGCTCCACACGAGGCACACCACGAGGCACAACACGAGGCACACCACGAGGCTCCCCAAGAGGCTCCCCACGAGGCTCCCCACGAGGCTCCCCACGAGGCTCCCCACGAGGCACACCACGAGGCACACCACGAGGCTCCCCAAGAGGCACACCACGAGGCACACCACGAGGCACACCACGAGGCACACCACGAGGCACACCACGAGGCTCACCACGAGGCTCCCCACGAGGCACACCACGAGGCACACCACGAGGCACACCACGAGGCACACCACGAGGCTCACCACGAGGCACACCACGAGGCTCCCCACGAGGCACACCACGAGGCACACCACGAGGCACACCACGAGGCACACCACGAGGCACACCACGAGGCACACCACAAGGCACACCACGAGGCTCACCACGAGGCACACCACGAGGCTCCCCACGAGGCACACCACGAGGCTCCCCACGAGGCACACCACGAGGCTCCCCACGAGGCTCACCACGAGGCACACCACGAGGCACACCACGAGGCACACCACGAGGCACACCACGAGGCACACCACGAGGCTCCCCACGAGGCTCCCCACGAGGCACACCACGAGGCTCCCCACGAGGCTCCCCACGAGGCACACCACGAGGCACACCACGAGGCTCCCCACGAGGCACACCACGAGGCTCCCCACGAGGCACACCACGAGGCACACCACGAGGCACACCACGAGGCACACCACGAGGCACACCACGAGGCTCCCCACGAGGCACACCACGAGGCTCCCCACGAGGCTCCCCACGAGGCACACCACGAGGCACACCACGAGGCACACCACGAGGCACACCACGAGGCACACCACGAGGCACACCACGAGGCACACCACGAGGCACACCACGAGGCTCCCCACAAGGCACACCACGAGGCACACCACGAGGCTCACCACGAGGCACACCACGAGGCTCCCCACGAGGCACACCACGAGGCACACCACGAGGCTCACCACGAGGCACACCACGAGGCTCCCCACGAGGCACACCACGAGGCTCCCCACGAGGCACACTACGAGGCACACCACGAGGCTCACCACGAGGCTCCCCACGAGGCTCACCACGAGGCTCCCCACGAGGCACATCACGAGGCTCCCCACGAGGCACACCACGAGGCTCCCCACGAGGCACACCACGAGGCACACCACGAGGCACACCACGAGGCACACCACGAGGCACACCACGAGGCTCCCCACGAGGCTCCCCACGAGGCACACCACGAGGCTCCCCACGAGGCTCACCACGAGGCTCCCCACGAGGCTCCCCACGAGGCACACCACGAGGCACACCACGAGGCACACCACGAGGCACACCACGAGGCTCCCCACGAGGCACACCACGAGGCTCCCCACGAGGCACACCACGAGGCTCCCCACGAGGCACACCACGAGGCTCCCCACGAGGCACACCACGAGGCTCCCCACGAGGCTCCCCACGAGGCTCACCACGAGGCTCCCCACGAGGCTCCCCACGAGGCACACCACGAGGCACACCACGAGGCACACCACGAGGCACACCACGAGGCTCCCCACGAGGCTCACCACGAGGCTCACCACGAGGCACACCACGAGGCTCCCCACGAGGCACACCACAAGGCTCCCCACGAGGCACACCACGAGGCTCCCCACGAGGCACACCACGAGGCTCCCCACGAGGCTCCCCACGAGGCACACCACGAGGCACACCACGAGGCACACCACGAGGCTCCCCACGAGGCACACCACGAGGCACACCACGAGGCACACCACGAGGCTCCCCACGAGGCACACCACGAGACTCCCCACGAGGCTCACCACGAGGCTCCCCACGAGGCACACCACGAGGCTCACCACGAGGCACACCACGAGGCTCCCTACGAGGCACACCACGAGGCTCCCCACGAGGCACACCACGAGGCTCCCCACGAGGCTCCCCACGAGGCACACCACGAGGCTCCCCACGAGGCACACCACGAGGCTCCCCACGAGGCTCCCCACGAGGCACACCACGAGGCACACCACGAGGCACACCACGAGGCACACCACGAGGCTCCCCACGAGGCACACCACGAGGCTCCCCACGAGGCTCCCCACGAGGCACACCACGAGGCACACCACGAGGCTCACCACGAGGCTCCCCACGAGGCTCACCACGAGGCTCACCACGAGGCTCCCCACGAGGCACACCACGAGGCTCCCCACGAGGCACACCACGAGGCTCCCCACGAGGCTCCCCACGAGGCACACCACGAGGCTCCCCACGAGGCACACCACGAGGCTCCCCACGAGGCACACCACGAGGCACACCACGAGGCTCCCCACGAGGCTCACCACGAGGCACACCACGAGGCACACCACGAGGCACACCACGAGGCACACCACGAGGGTCCCCACGAGGCTCCCCACGAGGCTCCCCACGAGGCTCCCCACGAGGCACACCACGAGGCACACCACGAGGCTTCCCACGAGGCACACCACGAGGCTCCCCACGAGGCACACCACGAGGCACACCACGAGGCACACCACGAGGCACACCACGAGGCACACCACGAGGCACACCACGAGGCTCCCCACGAGGCACACCACGAGGCACACCACGAGGCACACCACGAGGCACACCACGAGGCACACCACGAGGCTCCCCACGAGGCTCCCCACGAGGCACACCACGAGGCTCCCCACGAGGCACACCACGAGGCTCCCCACGAGGCTCACCACGAGGCTCACCACGAGGCTCCCCACGAGGCTCCCCACGAGGCTCCCCACGAGGCACACCACGAGGCACACCACGAGGCTCCCCACGAGGCTCACCACGAGGCTCCCCACGAGGCACACCACGAGGCTCCCCAAGAGGCTCCCCACGAGGCACACCACGAGGCACACCACGAGGCACACCACGAGGCACACCACGAGGCTCCCCAAGAGGCTCCCCACGAGGCTCCCCACGAGGCTCCCCACGAGGCTCCCCACGAGGCACACCACGAGGCACACCACGAGGCTCCCCAAGAGGCTCCCCACGAGGCTCCCCACGAGGCACACCACGAGGCTCCCCAAGAGGCTCCCCACGAGGCACACCACGAGGCACACCACGAGGCACACCACGAGGCACACCACGAGGCTCCCCACGAGGCTCACCACGAGGCACACCACGAGGCACACCACGAGGCTCCCCACGAGGCACACCACGAGGCTCCCCACGAGGCACACCACGAGGCTCCCCACGAGGCACACCACGAGGCTCACCACGAGGCACACCACGAGGCTCCCCACGAGGCTCCCCACGAGGCACACCACGAGGCACACCACGAGGCACACCACGAGGCTCCCCACGAGGCTCACCACGAGGCACACCACGAGGCTCCCCCCGAGGCACACCACGAGGCACACCACGAGGCTCCCCACGAGGCACACCACGAGGCTCCCCACGAGGCACACCACGAGGCTCCCCAAGAGGCTCCCCACGAGGCACACCACGAGGCTCCCCACGAGGCACACCACGAGGCACACCACGAGGCACACCACGAGGCTCCCCACGAGGCTCACCACGAGGCTCCCCACGAGGCACACCACGAGGCTCCCCACGAGGCTCCCCACGAGGCACACCACGAGGCACACCACGAGGCACACCACGAGGCACACCACGAGGCTCCCCACGAGGCTCACCACGAGGCTCACCACGAGGCTCCCCACGAGGCTCCCCACGAGGCTCCCTACGAGGCACACCACGAGGCACACCACGAGGCACACCACGAGGCACACCACGAGGCACACCACGAGGCTCCCCACGAGGCTCACCACGAGGCTCCCCACGAGGCACACCACGAGGCTCCCCAAGAGGCTCCACACGAGGCACACCACGAGGCACAACACGAGGCACACCACGAGGCTCCCCAAGAGGCTCCCCACGAGGCTCCCCACGAGGCTCCCCACGAGGCTCCCCACGAGGCACACCACGAGGCACACCACGAGGCTCCCCAAGAGGCTCCCCACGAGGCTCCCCACGAGGCACACCACGAGGCTCCCCAAGAGGCTCCCCACGAGGCACACCACGAGGCACACCACGAGGCACACCACGAGGCACACCACGAGGCTCCCCACGAGGCACACCACGAGGCTCCCCACGAGGCACACCACGAGGCTCTCCACGAGGCTCCCCACGAGGCACACCACGAGGCACACCACGAGGCACACCACGAGGCTCCCCACGAGGCTCACCACGAGGCTCCCCACGAGGCTCCCCACGAGGCACACCACGAGGCTCCCCACGAGGCTCCCCACGAGGCTCCCCACGAGGCTCACCACGAGGCTCCCCACGAGGCTCCCCACGAGGCTCCCCACGAGGCACACCACGAGGCTCCCTCAGTACCTCAGTGTCTACACAATGTACCTCAGTGTCCACACTGTACCTCAGTCTCTACACAGTGTACCTCAGTGTCTACACAATGTACCTCAGTCTCTACACAATGTACCTCAGTGTCTACACAGTGTACCATAGTTTCAACAGTGTACTTCAGTGTCTACACAGTGTACCTCAGTGTCTCCACAGTGTTCCTCAGTGTCTACACAATGTACCTCAGTGTCTACACTGTACCTCAGTCTCTTCACAATGTACCTCAGTGTCTACACAGTGTACCATAGTGTCAACAGTGTACTTCAGTGTCTACACAGTGTACCTCAGTCTCTACACAATGTACCTCAGTGTCTACACTGTACCTCAGTCTCTACACAATGTACCTCAGTGTCTACACAGTGTACCATAGTGTCAACAGTGTACTTCAGTGTCTACACAGTGTACCTCAGTCTCTACACAATGTACCTCAGTGTCTACACAGTGTACCATAGTGTCAACAGTGTACTTCAGTGTCTACACAGTGTACCTCAGTGTCTATACTGTGTATCTCAGTGTCTACACAGTGTACCATAGTGTCCACAGTGTACCTCAGTCTCTACACAGTGTATCTCAGTGTCTACACAGTGTACCATAGTGTCCACAGTGTACCTCAGTGTCTATACTGTGTATCTCAGTGTCTACACAGTGTACCATAGTGTCAACAGTGTACCTCAGTGTCTACACAAGTACCTCAGTGTCTACACAATGTACCTCAGTGTCTACACAGTGTACCGTAGTGTCCACAGTGTACCTCAGTGTCTACACAATGTACCTCAGTGTCTACACAATGTACCTCAGTGTCTACACAATGTACCTCAGTGTCTACACAGTGTACCATAGAGTCCACAGTGTACCTCAGTGTCTACATAATGTACCTCATTGTCTACACAGTGTACCATAGTGTCCACAGTGTACCTTAGTCTCTACACAGTGTACCTCAGTGTCTACACAGTGTACCTCAGTGTCTACACTCTGTACCTCAGGGTCTACACAGTGTACCGTAGTGTACACAGTGTACCTTAGTCTCTACACAGTGTACCTCAGTGTCTACACAGTGTACCATAGTGTCCACAGTGTACCTCAGTGTCTATACTGTGTACCTCAGTGTCTACATAATGTACCTCAGTGTCTACAGAGTGTACCATAGTGTCCACAGTGTACTTCAGTGTCTACACAGTGTACCTCAGTGTCTACACAGTGTACCATAGTGTCCACAGTGTACCTTAGTCTCTACACAGTGTACCTCAGTGTCTACACAGTGTACCTCAGTGTCTACACAGTTTACCATAGTGTCCACAGTGTACCTTAGTCTCTACACAGTGTACCTCAGTGTCTACACAGTGTACCATAGTGTCCACAGTGTACCTCAGTGTCTATACTGTGTACCTCAGTGTCTACATAATGTACCTCAGTGTCTACACAGTGTACCATAGTGTCCACAGTGTACTTCAGTGTCTACACAGTGTACCTCAGTGTCTACACAGTGTACCATAATGTCCACAGTGTACTTCAGTCTCTACACAATGTACCTCAGTGTCTACACAGTGTACCATAGTGTCCACAGTGTACCTTAGTCTCTACACAGTGTGCCTCAGTGTCTTCACAGTGTACCTCAGTGTCTACACAGTGTACCATAGTGTCCACAGTGTACCTCAGTGTCTACACAGTGTACCATAGTGTCCACAGTGTACCTCAGTGTTTATACAGTGTACCTCAGTCTCAACACAGTGTACCTCAGTGTCTACACAATGTACCTCAATGTCTACACAATGTACCTCAGTGTCTACATAGTGTACCATAGTGTCCACAGTGTACTTCAGTGTCTACACAGTGTACCTCAGTGTCTATACTGTGTACCTCAGTGTCTCCACAGTGTACCTCAGTGTCTATACAGTGTACCTCAGTGTCCACAGTGTACCCCCTGTGTCTACACAATGTACCTCAGTTTCTACACTGTACCTCAGTCTCTACACAATGTACCTCAGTGTCTACACAGTGTACCATAGTGTCAACAGTGTACTTCAGTGTCTACACAGTGTACCTCAGTCTCTACACAATGTACCTCAGTGTCTACACAGTGTACCATAGTGTCCACAGTGTAATTCAGTGTCTACACAGTGTACCTCAGTGTCTACACAGTGTACCTCAGTGTCTACACAGTGTACCATAGTGTCCACAGTGTAATTCAGTGTCTACACAGTGTACCTCAGTGTCTATACTGTGTACCTCAGTGTCCACAGTGTACCCCTGTGTCTAGACAATGTACCTCAGTCTCTACACAGTGTACCTCAGTGTCTACACAGTGTACCTCAGTGTCTACACAATGTACCTCAGTGTCTACACAGTGTACCTCAGTGTCTACACAATGTTCCTCAGTGTCTACACAATGTTCCTCAGTGTCTACACAGTGTACCTCAGTGTCTACACAGTGTACCTCACTGTCTGCACAGTGTACCTCAGTGTCTACACAGTGTACCTCAGTGTCTATACAGTGTTCCTCAGTGTCTACAC
>NC_091162.1:35947098-36023965 GCF_040958095.1 Procambarus clarkii
AGTCACTTCTGGGGTGTGAGTTTTCAGTTGCATATGTCCTGGGGACCATTCAGGCTTGTTCGCATTTGTGTTCCTCACGTGTTGCCCCAAAGAATGAGGTGATTTGGTAAAATGCTATGCCCAAGATAACTATCCGAGTGCCGGCGGTGGGGTGGTTCAAATAGCCTCGGCTATCACCTCATTATGTCCGGTCGTGATGGTCAAGTGGATTAAGGCGTCTTGTACATACCAGATGCGTTGCTTCTGGGAGTATGGGTTCGAGTCACTTCTGGGGTGTGAGTTTTCAGTTGCATATGTCCTGGGGACCATTCAGGCTTGTTCGCATTTGTGTTCCTCACGTGTTGCCCCAAAGAATGAGGTGATTTGGTAAAATGCTATGCCCAAGATAACTATCCGAGTGCCGGCGGTGGGGTGGTTCAAATAGCCTCGGCTATCACCTCATTATGTCCGGTCGTGATGGTCAAGTGGATTAAGGCGTCTTGTACATACCAGATGCGTTGCTTCTGGGAGTATGGGTTCGAGTCACTTCTGGGGTGTGAGTTTTCAGTTGCATATGTCCTGGGGACCATTCAGGCTTGTTCGCATTTGTGTTCCTCACGTGTTGCCCCAAAGAATGAGGTGATTTGGTAAAATGCTATGCCCAAGATAACTATCCGAGTGCCGGCGGTGGGGTGGTTCAAATAGCCTCGGCTATCACCTCATTATGTCCGGTCGTGATGGTCAAGTGGATTAAGGCGTCTTGTACATACCAGATGCGTTGCTTCTGGGAGTATGGGTTCGAGTCACTTCTGGGGTGTGAGTTTTCAGTTGCATATGTCCTGGGGACCATTCAGGCTTGTTCGCATTTGTGTTCCTCACGTGTTGCCCCAAAGAATGAGGTGATTTGGTAAAATGCTATGCCCAAGATAACTATCCGAGTGCCGGCGGTGGGGTGGTTCAAATAGCCTCGGCTATCACCTCATTATGTCCGGTCGTGATGGTCAAGTGGATTAAGGCGTCTTGTACATACCAGATGCGTTGCTTCTGGGAGTATGGGTTCGAGTCACTTCTGGGGTGTGAGTTTTCAGTTGCATATGTCCTGGGGACCATTCAGGCTTGTTCGCATTTGTGTTCCTCACGTGTTGCCCCAAAGAATGAGGTGATTTGGTAAAATGCTATGCCCAAGATAACTATCCGAGTGCCGGCGGTGGGGTGGTTCAAATAGCCTCGGCTATCACCTCATTATGTCCGGTCGTGATGGTCAAGTGGATTAAGGCGTCTTGTACATACCAGATGCGTTGCTTCTGGGAGTATGGGTTCGAGTCACTTCTGGGGTGTGAGTTTTCAGTTGCATATGTCCTGGGGACCATTCAGGCTTGTTCGCATTTGTGTTCCTCACGTATTGCCCCAAAGAATGAGGTGATTTGGTAAAATGCTATGCCCAAGATAACTATCCGAGTGCCGGCGGTGGGGTGGTTCAAATAGCCTCGGCTATCACCTCATTATGTCCGGTCGTGATGGTCAAGTGGATTAAGGCGTCTTGTACATACCAGATGCGTTGCTTCTGGGAGTATGGGTTCGAGTCACTTCTGGGGTGTGAGTTTTCAGTTGCATATGTCCTGGGGACCATTCAGGCTTGTTCGCATTTGTGTTCCTCACGTGTTGCCCCAAAGAATGAGGTGATTTGGTAAAATGCTATGCCCAAGATAACTATCCGAGTGCCGGCGGTGGGGTGGTTCAAATAGCCTCGGCTATCACCTCATTATGTCCGGTCGTGATGGTCAAGTGGATTAAGGCGTCTTGTACATACCAGATGCGTTGCTTCTGGGAGTATGGGTTCGAGTCACTTCTGGGGTGTGAGTTTTCAGTTGCATATGTCCTGGGGACCATTCAGGCTTGTTCGCATTTGTGTTCCTCACGTGTTGCCCCAAAGAATGAGGTGATTTGGTAAAATGCTATGCCCAAGATAACTATCCGAGTGCCGGCGGTGGGGTGGTTCAAATAGCCTCGGCTATCACCTCATTATGTCCGGTCGTGATGGTCAAGTGGATTAAGGCGTCTTGTACATACCAGATGCGTTGCTTCTGGGAGTATGGGTTCGAGTCACTTCTGGGGTGTGAGTTTTCAGTTGCATATGTCCTGGGGACCATTCAGGCTTGTTCGCATTTGTGTTCCTCACGTGTTGCCCCAAAGAATGAGGTGATTTGGTAAAATGCTATGCCCAAGATAACTATCCGAGTGCCGGCGGTGGGGTGGTTCAAATAGCCTCGGCTATCACCTCATTATGTCCGGTCGTGATGGTCAAGTGGATTAAGGCGTCTTGTACATACCAGATGCGTTGCTTCTGGGAGTATGGGTTCGAGTCACTTCTGGGGTGTGAGTTTTCATATATATATATATATATATATATATATATATATATATATATATATATATATATATATATATATATATATATATATATATTAGTATATTTTGGTAGCAGTCTTTCCTGTAGACATATATTATTAAATATGACCGAAAAAGTAAGATTAATAATTCTAACACGAATTTTCTCAATCTTTCGTACATTACGCTTCACTGTTGGAGGTAAATCAAAAATCAATTCTCCAAAATTCATTTTTATTTCTAGTCTGACGCGACACGGGCGCGTTTCGTAAAACTTATTACATTTTCAAAGACTTTAGTTCACAAATACACAACTGAATAGAACTTACGTATCTCCGATTTTATATCTACATTTGAGTGAGGTGGAAGGGGTGATGTGGCATTAACACAAGACAGAACAAAGTGTGGTATTAATAGGGTATTAATTTCATCAACACAAGACAGAACAAGAGTATTAATAGGGTATTAATTTCATCAACACAAGACAGAACACGAAACAATGGATATTGAATAGAAGTGTTTGTAGAAAGCCTATTGGTCCATATTTCTTGATGATTCTATATTGGAGCGGAGTCTTGAGGTGGGTAGAATATAGTTGTGCAATAATTGGCTGTTGATTGCTGGTGTTGACTTCTTGATGTGTAGTGCCTCGCAAACGTCAAGCCGCCTGCTATCGCTGTATCTATCGATGATTTCTGTGTTGTTTACTAGGATTTCTCTGGCGATGGTTTGGTTGTGGGAAGAGATTATATGTTCCTTAATGGAGCCCTGTTGCTTATGCATCGTTAAACGCCTAGAAAGAGATGTTGTTGTCTTGCCTATATACTGGGTTTTTTGGAGCTTACAGTCCCCAAGTGGGCATTTGAAGGCATAGACGACGTTAGTCTCTTTTAAAGCGTTCTGTTTTGTGTCTGGAGAGTTTCTCATGAGTAGGCTGGCCGTTTTTCTGGTTTTATAGTAAATCGTCAGTTGTATCCTCTGATTTTTGTCTGTAGGGATAACGTTTCTATTAACAATATCTTTCAGGACCCTTTCCTCCGTTTTATGAGCTGTGGAAAAGAAGTTCCTGTAAAATAGTCTAATAGGGGGTATAGGTGTTGTGTTAGTTGTCTCTTCAGAGGTTGCATGGCTTTTCACTTTCCTTCTTATGATGTCTTCGACGAAACCATTGGAGAAGCCGTTATTGACTAGGACCTGCCTTACCCTACAGAGTTCTTCGTCGACTTGCTTCCATTCTGAGCTGTGGCTGAGAGCACGGTCGACATATGCGTTAACAACACTCCTCTTGTACCTGTCTGGGCAGTCGCTGTTGGCATTTAGGCACATTCCTATGTTTGTTTCCTTAGTGTAGACTGCAGTGTGGAAACCTCCGCCCTTTTCCATGACTGTTACATCTAGAAAGGGCAGCTTCCCATCCTTTTCCATCTCGTAAGTGAAACGCAGCACGGAACTCTGCTCAAATGCCTCCTTCAGCTCCTGCAGATGTCTGACATCAGATACCTGTGTAAAAATGTCGTCAACATACCTGCAGTATATGGCCGGTTTCAAGTTCATGTCGACTAAGACTTTTTGCTCGATGGTACCCATGTAGAAGTTTGCAAACAGGACACCTAGGGGAGAACCCATGGCGACCCCATCTACTTGCTTATACATGTGCCCATCCGGGCTCAAGAAGGGTGCCTCTTTAGTACAAGCTTGGAGTAGTTTCCTCAGAATATTTTCTGGTATGTCAAGAGGAGTACAGGCTGGATCACGATACACTCTGTCGGCTATCATTCCGATTGTCTCGTCCACAGGTACGTTGGTAAACAGCGATTCTACGTCCAACGAGGCTCTTATCCCTGTGGCCCATGTGCCCCGCAGTAAGTCAACAAATTCCTTTGGAGACTTCAGGCTGAAGGCGCAAGGAACATAAGGAGTCAGCAGGCCGTTGAGTCGCTTCGCCAGTCTGTACGTGGGTGTGGGTATCTGGCTAATGATTGGCCGAAGTGGGTTTCCAGGCTTGTGCGTCTTGACATTTCCATACGCATATCAAGGTTTATATTCCCCAATGATCTTTGGCAGGTGGAGTCCGGATTTCTTGGCGTTCACAGTTTCGATCAGTTTGTTGACCTTTGCTTTTAATTCGAAAGGTCCCCAAATGCCCACTTGGGGACTGTAAGCTCCAAAAAACCCAGTATATAGGCAAGACAACAACATCTCTTTCTAGGCGTTTAACGATGCATAAGCAACAGGGCTCCATTAAGGAACATATAATCTCTTCCCACAACCAAACCATCGCCAGAGAAATCCTAGTAAACAACACAGAAATCATCGATAGATACAGCGATAGCAGGCGGCTTGACGTTTGCGAGGCACTACACATCAAGAAGTCAACACCAGCAATCAACAGCCAATTATTGCACAACTATATTCTACCCACCTCAAGACTCCGCTCCAATATAGAATCATCAAGAAATATGGACCAATAGGCTTTCTACAAACACTTCTATTCAATATCCATTGTTTCGTGTTCTGTCTTGTGTTGATGAAATTAATACCCTATTAATACTCTTGTTCTGTCTTGTGTTGATGAAATTAATACCCTATTAATACCACACTTTGTTCTGTCTTGTGTTAATGCCACATCACCCCTTCCACCTCACTCAAATGTAGATATAAAATCGGAGATACGTAAGTTCTATTCAGTTGTGTATTTGTGAACTAAAGTCTTTGAAAATGTAATAAGTTTTACGAAACGCGCCCGTGTCGCGTCAGACTAGAAATAAAAATGAATTTTGGAGAATTGATTTTTGATTTACCTCCAACAGTGAAGCGTAATGTACGAAAGATTGAGAAAATTCGTGTTAGAATTATTAATCTTACTTTTTCGGTCATATTTAATAATATATATATATATATATATATATATATATATATATATATATATATATATATATATATATATATATATATATATATATATATATATATATATATATATATATAAACGTGTACAAGGAAAATCAGCATGTGAATGCAATAACATATATCAGTATAAATGTTCCTTGATACACAACAATGATCAATCGATCACCCTATTAGTCCTAGAACACATACATCTGTAGGTAATCCAGCCTACGACTGTAACTCTATTCTTCAGTATAAACACTCCTTGGTACAAAAATGGCAAACTATCACTCGCCATTCTCTGCGTCTTACACGCTAAAGACAAACACTCTATCAACTCCCTACAAGTGCTCATTTAGAACTTCCCTTCCACATCTGGAAGTTCACTATCCTGATCTCCTCAGGTTCTTCCGGGCTCAACTACCAGGATCCTCTGCAGCTCCTCCAGGCTGCTACCATGAAGTTTTCCTTGGACAAATATGGTGCTTCACTACCTCTACTAGGGTCCTCCACAGCTCTCCTGGCTGCTACACCATGAAGTTCCCTCGAGCAACTATGGTGCTTCACCACCTCTCCAGAAGCGCGTGACACTCCTCTTCACTGCTTCTCCTCACAGCTCGAGGTCCTCTCCCCCACTACCTTGGAGTCTCATCAATTAATCCCTCTGTGCTGGCTTCGAAGTTCTCAGGAACTTCTTCCCCAAAGACAAACCTGCAACCCTTGACACTCCAATAAAAATGTTTCCTTATAAACACATTGACGAAATAATCCACACAATGTGTTTGCAACTAACATCTATCCGCTCTCTACATGCAGTGAGAGTGGATTCCCCTGTTGGGCTGGTCCATGCGGGCCTCACTCACTCTGGGAGGGTCCTCCGCCGCCAGGCAGTTGGCTTCAGGCGGTCGATGGTAGAGGAAGCGCTGCTCGTACCTCCAGCTGTTCCTCCCTCTCCACTCTCTTATTTTAGGCCTTCTACCTTATCAAAACATGTCTAACTTATAAATAAACATTGCTACTGTCGCTGGGCACACGACCAACTACAAGCAATCACTATGAACTGGCTTAAATCGTGCTTACCACAAATTGTCTAGTCGAGGGCGCTCTCCCTCTGACGGCGTCTGATCAGGGCGCTTCCACAGCCCACGAAAATGTCTCTGGGCGGCTTAATACTCTCCTCGCCGTCCAGGACTTGAGACCACAACGTTCTCAGCTCGATTCCACAGCTGGCACGTCTGCACACTTCTCTTCTCTTGGAGATGTATCACTAGGGGTTCCTTTCTGACGGGAGCTCAAACGGAGCGCGGCTTTCCCCCTGCAATGTCTGGCCTCAAGTGAGGTCAAAGCCCTCCAGAAGCGAGCCTCACGCCTCCAGCAAATTATCCACATCTCCTAACCAGTCATTTATCTGTTTTCTTATTCACTGCCCATAATCTTAAACCATTCATTGAATCCAACAAACTATTTTACATCTGTGTTATCGCCTCTATATTTCCTATACTTTCTAGTTAGGTCAGGCTTATGAATAATTCTCAAGGGGGAGACTCGTTTCTCCTGTAGGCTGAGATCATAACACTCCCCTCCCCTTATTTTTGAGAGTTATTCCAGTGGCAAAGCTCGGGATAATACATCCGCCACCACACTGTCTCGGTCTTCAACCGATTGGTTCGACCGGTTGATCTGCTTACGTACTCCCTTAGCAGTCTACAATTAGTTCGTTGCTCTTTGCAACATCTGGCTCACAACTCGCCAGAAACACGACCTTCTCACAAACGATCTGACCTCTCTGGCACCTCTTGGCTAGGCTGTCCTAATTGGACGCCTGCACTCCATCGGTCCACTCTACTTATTGTTTCCACCCTCTGTTTCCTCGTCTTCTCCTCTTCACGTCCAGAGTCAGACATCTACTGTCTGTACCTCCTCTGTCGTCTTCATACTTCCATCTACTGCCATTATACTTCCGTCTCCTGTCAACATACCTCACTCCCTCGTCTTCACCGACGATCCTCCCTTTCGTCTCCTCATTTATCCGAGACCTCATCCTGTTTGACTTCCATCGAGTCCTCAGCTTTCTTCTACTCCTCTATGCTTGTATCATCATCCTCTTCCCACACTTCTCACCTCTATACCACTCCATTTCTTCTCCTTCAACTCTTCTTCGTTCCCTAAAAGTTTCTTCGAGCACTGTACTATACCCAACAGCACTCGATCGTACATGTCGCTTTACCTCTCCTAGAGTGCTCGTAAGCATCTCTCCACACATACTGTCTCTTCTCCTTTCATTTTCTCGGCTATTACTCTTCTTCACTATCTCTCCTCCACGTTTTCTGTGAAACATGTCAACTCCTGACATCTCAAACAGCTTAACTCCACTATCCATATGCCTCTGTGCTCGTGGACAACTTGACGTTTTACACCCGTCCTTGATCTATCCACATCCCTCTTCACTTCTGCTCAGCACAGTTGGATTCATCTTCTGACTCTTAATTTCAGCGGGCTGGGCTCTATTCAGGTCCCCTCTCTTCTCATGAGTCTTCTTTGGCTGGGTCATCTTCACTTTTGACCTCACCAAGACTACATTTTCCTGGGCTGGACCTTCATCAAACAGCCACGCTATATCTACGTCGATTTCTTCTACCAGTTGAATTGACACTGTCTCATCTTCTCCAGTGTCTTCCTCGTCGGCCACCTCTGCCTTCATCACTACCGAGACAGGGTACTCAATGGCTTGGCGGTCTCCTGACTCATCTCCTCGGATGTCAGTCAAGTTCACACTTTCAGGTGTCCCACCCGTGCCGTGGCCTTCTGGGCACTCCTCTGACACAGTCTCCGCTATGACTCTTGGCAACACCTTTGTCCCGCACAAGTCATTCCCCAGGATCACTTGGACTCCTGGAACAGGTATGTCGGGGCACACTCCCAACATCACCTCCGCCGACACATATTCCGACCTTAGCTGGACAGCACATACGGGCATGCCACTCTCAGACAATAACCCATATACTTTCATCTTACTCCTGCCAGCTAATTGTCTATCATTCCCAATCAGGCTTCTCGTAATCAAGCTCTGATTAGCTCCGGTATCCCTTAAGATACCAACTTCTACCTCTGGTTCGCCTCCTATACTGATCCAACCTTTGCTCATGAACGGCCTATACCTCTCGTTCACTAAGTTCACTCTCTGTGGTTTGTCTTGGAACACATTAGTATATTTACTTCGGGGGTCACACATGGCCAGGGTCACAATTCTCTTGCCCTGCCGACAATCTCGCATCACGTGACCCAGTCCGTTACAATTGTAACACCTCACCTAGGAAAAGTCTCTTCTATATGTACCAGAGTGGCTCTGACTTTGCCCACTCGCATGAGAGTTCCTCGGGCCAGGTACACTACCTGCACTCTGTGGGGCTTTACTGGACTCTTGATTTCCTGGATCACGATTAGTTTCTCGTTTAGCTCCTCCATCTTCACTTTCAGACGAAGTGCGCGATCTACTCTTCTGAGTTTTGGGGTACTTACATTTATCTGCTCATTTATCAAAATTCTTCTCACCTCAGACTCCTCTGGGTTTTTCATAATTTCTTCCTCCCCAGACTCCACTGGATCTGCCATTGCCGCGTCTCGCCTCACTTCTCACTCTATTCTCCCTTTGTACGGTCTTAATTCTCTCTTGTTCTGCTTTAGCGGCCTCCATCTTTATCATAGTCAGTTCAGTCTTAGCTGTTTCTTGTTCGGCCTAGGCTCTCTCTTGTCCGACTTTAAGTTTTTCCTGTTCAGCTTTAGCTCTCTCTTGATCAGCCTTAGCCTTCTCTTGCTCAGCTTTAGCTCGCTCTTGCTCGGCTTTGGCTTTCTCTTGCTCAAACCGAGCCTGCCTCTCTTCACGTTGCAGCTGTACCTCATTGTCTCCTGGTTCCAACTTTGGTTCCACCTCGCGCCTCTCAAGGCTGCTTTCCCTGCTGCTACTTGAGTTTACGTTAATTCCATCGTCACTTGGCACATCATTCGTTTCCTCTGAAACCTTTTCCAACCTTTCGGACTCTTCATTCTGAGGCAGAGCCTCAGCTCCTTCTTGCTGGCACTGTATTTCCTCTTCTTCACATTGGCGCTTTACTTCCTTCTCTTCTTCTGCTTTTTGTTCCCTTAACCAAGTCTGCAGTGCCTCAAGTCTATCCCCTACCTTATCATGCCTACCCTTTAGGTCGAAATGGTCTTCTAACATCCTTATCTGCCTCCTAGTGCACATATCTAAAATCTTCTCGTCACGAGTTTTGCAGAACATGCTTAATCTGTCTATCTGCGTTAGTACCCTGATTTCATTCCGTTTACTAGACGCTTTGTTTGACTTCAACCTAACCCCATACATTTTTTAGCGATCAACCAAATTTGTTCTTGGGTACAATTTTGCAAGATTTCATCATCTCCCGTATCAATGTACTCCTGAGCTCTAGCAAGGTTTTTCTCCGAACCTCTAAAATTCAGAACTGCTGTCATCCTGTCCTGTGAGTCTTCCCAAGAGAGAGAATATACACCTACGGTCACACAGTTTATCTATTTCAACAAGAGGTGTACCAATCCACTCTTGGACAGGGTGTGGGTGTGTCAGTTCACTCTCCCGGACAGGCCCCCAATTTATTGTAGTTGTGTGTTGGTGGTGTTGTCGTGTTGTTCCTCCTTTATGGACAACCCAACCCACAAGTCAGTAGAGTACTTATACCTCACTAGGAGATCACACTATGCGCTTCTGGCTCTTCGAGAGGGGCTCAACGTCACACGTTTAGGGGATGGGGCTCCAACACTTACCCTCGTTGTCACGTGCACACACCCACTCGAGCCGCTGTGACTCCCCACTCTCTCCTTATGTGATATGATATCCTCAATCCCCTTTGACTTACTAATTTTCCATCCTACCCTGTCCCCAGTGGTGGTTCTTGGTTCTTTCTTTCTCTCTCTCTCTCCTTTTCCTCCTTTACTATTTTCTGGGAAGCCTCACTAGGACAAGGGCAAACACCAGCAAATTGGAATACATTTACTGGACAAAGCACATACACAATACATACACACATATAATAATATTGAATCCTATACTCTAAACTATTACAATCAGGTTGCATTCCAACACCATCAGAACTCTATCATCAGCTTATCAAGTGGTATCCTATCTCCTGGTTCACCACCTGATACTATCAACCTCCTCAAGTAGATCAAGTATACACTGTTGCACTATCAGCAAGAGAAAATATATATATATATATATATATATATATATATATATATATATATATATATATATATATATATATATATATATATATATATATTATATATATATATATATATATATATATATATATATATATATAGATATATATATATATATATATGTCTATGAACTTAAGGCACAACTCTCCTAAACACGAGAGTGAAGTATACAACTTTAGAACACTTTCCCACCCGGAGACTCGAACCCTAGCCAGCACAGAAGCCTTCCAGCAACTGGCATAACAGGTACGCCTTAACCCGCTCCACCACAAGCTCAGACCCTTAAAAGAGATGGTAATTTCGGAGTATTTATATACTACAAAGATCACCACCTCCCAAGAGCACTAGAGCAAGTGAGGGGTCATTTATACGTTTATTTCATCAAGTCCCTGTTAATATGGGAGAACACTGTGTCTATGAACTTAAGGCACAACTCTCCTAAACACGAGAGTGAAGTATACAACTTTAGAACACTTTCCCACCAGGAGACTCGAACCCTAGCCAGCACAGAAGCCTTCCAGCAACTGGCATAACAGGTACGCCTTAACCCGCTTCACCACAAGCTCAGACCCTTAAAAGAGATGGTAACTTCCAGCAACAGATGCCAGTTGCTGGAAGGCTTCTGTGCTGGCTAGGGTTCGAGTCTCCTGGTGGGAAAGTGTTCTAAAGTTGTATACTTCACTCTCGTGTTTAGGAGAGTTGTGCCTTAAGTTCATAGACACAGTGTTCTCCCATATTAACAGGGACTTGATGAAATAAACGTATAAATGACCCCTCACTTGCTCTAGTGCTCTTGGGAGGTGGTGATCTTTGTAGTATATAAATACTCCGAAATTACCATCTCTTTTAAGGGTCTGAGCTTGTGGTGGAGCGGGTTAAGGCGTACCTGTTATGCCAGTTGCTGGAAGGCTTCTGTGCTGGCTAGGGTTCGAGTCTCCTAGTGGGAAAGTGTTCTAAAGTTGTATACTTCACTCTCGTGTTTAGGAGAGTTGTGCCTTAAGTTCATAGACACAGTGTTCTCCCATATTAACAGGGACTTGATGAAATAAACGTATAAATGACCCCTCACTTGCTCTAGTGCTCTTGGGAGGTGGTGATCTTTGTAGCATATAAATACTCCGAAATTACCATCTCTATTAAGGGTCTGAGCTTGTGGTGGAGCGGGTTAAGGCGTACCTGTTATGCCAGTTGCTGGAAGGCTTCTGTGCTGGCTAGGGTTCGAGTCTCCTGGTGGGAAAGTGTTCTAAAGTTGTATACTTCACTCTCGTGTTTAGGAGAGTTGTGCCTTAAGTTCATAGACACAGTGTTCTCCCATATTAACAGGGACTTGATGAAATAAACGTATAAATGACCCCTCACTTGCTCTAGTGCTCTTGGGAGGTGGTGATCTTTGTAGTATATAAATACTCCGAAATTACCATCTCTTTTAAGGGTCTGAGCTTGTGGTGGAGCGGGTTAAGGCGTACCTGTTATGCCAGTTGCTGGAAGGCTTCTGTGCTGGCTAGGGTTCGAGTCTCCTGGTGGGAAAGTGTTCTAAAGTTGTATACTTCACTCTCGTGTTTAGGAGAGTTGTGCCTTAAGTTCATAGACACAGTGTTCTCCCATATTAACAGGGACTTGATGAAATAAACGTATAAATGACCCCTCACTTGCTCTAGTGCTCTTGGGAGGTGGTGATCTTTGTAGTATATAAATACTCCGAAATTACCATCTCTTTTAAGGGTCTGAGCTTGTGGTGGAGCGGGTTAAGGCATACCTGTTATGCCAGTTGCTGGAAGGCTTCTGTGCTGGCTAGGGTTCGAGTCTCCTGATGGGAAAGTGTTCTAAAGTTGTATACTTCACTCTCGTGTTTAGGAGAGTTGTGCCTTAAGTTCATAGACACAGTGTTCTCCCATATTAACAGGGACTTGATGAAATAAACGTATAAATGACCCCTCACTTGCTCTAGTGCTCTTGGGAGGTGGTGATCTTTGTAGTATATAAATACTCCGAAATTACCATCTCTTTTAAGGGTCTGAGCTTGTGGTGGAGCGGGTTAAGGCGTACCTGTTATGCCAGTTGCTGGAAGGCTTCTGTGCTGGCTAGGGTTCGAGTCTCCTGGTGGGAAAGTGTTCTAAAGTTGTATACTTCACTCTCGTGTTTAGGAGAGTTGTGCCTTAAGTTCATAGACACAGTGTTCTCCCATATTAACAGGGACTTGATGAAATAAACGTATAAATGACCCCTCACTTGCTCTAGTGCTCTTGGGAGGTGGTGATCTTTGTAGTATATAAATACTCCGAAATTACCATCTCTTTTAAGGGTCTGAGCTTGTGGTGGAGCGGGTTAAGGCATACCTGTTATGCCAGTTGCTGGAAGGCTTCTGTGCTGGCTAGGGTTCGAGTCTCCTGATGGGAAAGTGTTCTAAAGTTGTATACTTCACTCTCGTGTTTAGGAGAGTTGTGCCTTAAGTTCATAGACACAGTGTTCTCCCATATTAACAGGGACTTGATGAAATAAACGTATAAATGACCCCTCACTTGCTCTAGTGCTCTTGGGAGGTGGTGATCTTTGTAGTATATAAATACTCCGAAATTACCATCTCTTTTAAGGGTCTGAGCTTGTGGTGGAGCGGGTTAAGGCGTACCTGTTATGCCAGTTGCTGGAAGGCTTCTGTGCTGGCTAGGGTTCGAGTCTCCTGGTGGGAAAATGTTCTAAAGTTATATATATATATATATATATATATATATATATATATATATATATATATATATATATATATATATATATATATATATATACATATATATATATATATATATATATATATATATATATATATATATATATATATATATGTATATATATATATATATATATATATATGCGAACAAGCCTGAATGGTCCCCAGGACAATATGCAACTGAAAACTCACACCCCAGAAGTGACTCGAACCTATACTGCCAGGAGCAACGCAACTGGTATGTACAGGGATGCCTTAATCCGCTTGACCATCACGACCAGACATAAGGAAGTGATAGCCGAAGCTATTTGACCCACTTCCCCGCTGGCACTCGGATGGTAATCTTGGGCATAGCATTTTATCAAATCACCTCATTTTTGGGGCAACACGTGAGGAACACAAGTGCGAACAAGCCAGAATGGTCCCCAGGACAATATGCAACTGAAAACTCACACCCCAGAAGTGACTCGAACCCATACTGCCAGGAGCAACGCAACTGGTATGTACAGGGACGCCTTAATCCGCTTGACCATCACGACCAGACATAAGGAAGTGATAGCCGAAGCTATTTGACCCACTTCCCCGCTGGCACTCGGATGGTAATCTTGGGCATAGCATTTTATCAAATCACCTCATTTTTGGGGCAACACGTAAGGAACACAAATGCGAACAAGCCTGAATGGTCCCCAGGACAATATGCAACTGAAAACTCACACCCCAGAAGTGACTCGAATCCATACTGCCAGGAGCAATGCAACTGTTATGTACAGGGACGCCTTAATCCGCTTTTGTGTTCCTCACGTGTTGCCCCAAAAATGAGGTGATTTGATAAAATGCTATGCCCAAGATTACCATCCGAGTGCCAGCGGGGAAGTGGGTCAAATAGCTTCGGCTATCACTTCCTTATGTCTGGTCGTGATGGTCAAGCGGATTAAGGCGTCCCTGTACATACCAGTTGCGTTGCTCCTGGCAGTATGGGTTCGAGTCACTTCTGGGGTGTGAGTTTTCAGTTGCATATTGTCCTGGGGACCATTCAGGCTTGTTCGCATTTGTGTTCCTCACGTGTTGCCCCAAAAATGAGGTGATTTGATAAAATGCTATGCCCAAGATTACCATCCGAGTGCCAGCGGGGAAGTGTGTCAAATAGCTTTGGCTATCACTTCCTTATGTCTGGTCGTGATGGTCAAGCGGACTAAGGCATCCCTGTACATACCAGTTGCGTTGCTCCTGGCAGTATGGGTTATATATATATATATATATATATATATATATATATATATATGCGAACAAGCCTGAATGGTTAGTTATATATATATATATATATATATATATATATATATATATATATATATATATATATATATATATATATATATATATATATATATATATAAACGTGTACAAGGAAAATCAGCATGTGAATTAAATAACATATATCAGTATAAATGTTCCTTGATACACAACAATGATCAATCGATCACCCTATTAGTCCTAGAACACATACATCTGTAGGTAATCCAGCCTACGACTGTAACTCTATTCTTCAGTATAAACACTCCTTGGTACAAAAATGGCAAACTATCACTCGCCATTCTCTGCGTCTTACACGCTAAAGACAAACACTCTATCAACTCCCTACAAGTGCTCATTTAGAACTTCCCTTCCACATCTGGAAGTTCACTATCCTGATCTCCTCAGGTTCTTCCGGGCTCAACTACCAGGATCCTCTGCAGCTCCTCCAGGCTGCTACCATGAAGTTTTCCTTGGGCAACTATGGTGCTTCACTACCTCTACTAGGGTCCTCCAGAGCTCTCCTGGCTGCTACACCATGAAGTTCCCTCGAGCAACTATGGTGCTTCACCACCTCTCCAGAAGCACGTGACACTCCTCTTCACTGCTTCTCCTCACAGCTCGAGGTCCTCTCCCCCACTACCTTGGAGTCTCATCAATTAATCCCTCTGTGCTGGCTTCGAAGTTCTCAGGAACTTCTTCCCCAAAGACAAACCTGCAACCCATTGACACTCCAATAAAAATGTTTCCTTATAAACACATTGACGAAATAATCCACACAATGTGTTTGCAACTAACATCTATCCGCTCTCTACATGCAGTGAGAGTGGACTCCCCTGTTGGGCTGGTCCATGCGGGCCTCACTCACTCTGGGAGGGTCCTCCGCCGCCAGGCAGTTGGCTTCAGGCGGTCGATGGTAGAGGAAGCGCTGCTCGTACCTCCAGCTGTTCCTCCCTCTCCACTCTCTTATTTTAGGCCTTCTACCTTATCAAAACATGTCTAACTTATAAATAAACATTGCTACTGTCGCTGGGCACACGACCAACTACTAGCAATCACTATGAACTGGCTTAAATCGTGCTTACCACAAATTGTCTAGTCGAGGGCGCTCTCCCTCTGACGGCGTCTGATCTGGGCGCTTCCACAGCCCACGAAAATGTCTCTGGGCGGCTTAATACTCTCCTCGCCGTCCAGGACTTGAGACCACAACGTTCTCAGCTCGATTCCACAGCTGGCACGTCTGCACACTTCTCTTCTCTTGGAGATATATGACTAGGGGTTCCTTTCTGACGGGAGCTCAAACGGTGCGCGGCTTTCCCCCTGCAATGTCTGGCCTCAAGTGTGGTCAAAGCCCTCCAGAAGCGAGCCTCACGCCTCCAGCAAATTATCCACATCTCCTAACCAGTCATTTATCTGTTTTCTTATGCACTGCCCATAATCTTAAACCATTCATTGAATCCAACAAACTATTTTACATCTGTTTTATCGCCTCTATATTTCCTATACTTTCTAGTTAGGTCAGGCTTGTTGAATAACTCTCAAGGGGGAGACTCGTTTCTCCTGTAGGCTGAGATCATAACACTATACAGTGTTCCTCAGTGTCTACACAGTGTACCTCAGTGTCTATACAGTGTACCTCAGTGTCTACACAGTGTACCTCAGTGTCTACACAGTGTACCTCAGTGTCTACACAGTGTAGCTCAGTGTCTATACAGTGTTCCTCAGTGTCTACACAGTGTAGCTCAGTGTCTATACAGTGTTCCTCAGTGTCTACACAGTGTACCTTACTGTCTACTGTTATGATCTCAGCCTACAGGAGAAACGAGTCTCCCTCCTTGAGAGTTATTCATCAAGCCTGACCTGATTAGAAGGTCTAGCAAATATTGAGGTGATAACCCATATGTAAAATGGCTGGTTGGATATGATAAACAATTTGAGATTATGGGCAGTGAAGAAGAAAACAGATAAATGACTGGCTAGGAGATGTGGACATTTTGCTGGAGGCGTGAGGCTCGCTTCTGGAGGGGCTTTGACCTCACATGAGTGCCAGACATCGTAGGGGAAAGCCGCGCTCCGTTGAGCTCCCGTCAGAAGGGAACCCCTAGTGATATATCTCGAAGAGAAGAGAAGTATGCAGATGTGCCAGCTGTAGAATCGAGCTGGGAACGTTGTGGTCTCAAGTCCTGGTCGACGAGCAGATATTAAATCGCCCAGAGGCATTATTGTGGGCCGTGGAAGCGCCCTGACCAAGCTCTGTCAGAGGGATAGCGCCCTCGACTAGACAATCTATGGTTTGTCTTTGGGGAAGAAGTTGCTGAGAACTTCGATGCCAGCACAGATGAAGTAGTTGACGAGACTCCAAGGTAGTGGAGGCGAGGACCTCGAGCTGTGAGGAGAAGCAGTGAAGAGGAGTGTCACGTGCTTCTGTAGAGGTGGTGAAGCACCATAGTTGCTCGACGGAACTTCATGGTGTAGCAGCCAAGAGAGCTGTGGAGGACCCTAGCAGAAGTGGTGAAGCACCGTAGTTGCTCAAGGAAACTTCATGATAGCAGCCTGGAGGAGCTGCAGAGGATCCTGGTAGTGAAGCCCGGAAGAACCTGAAGATATCAGGGTAGTGAACTTCCAGAGGTGGAAGGGAAGTTCTGGTGGATTACTTGTAGGGAGTTGATAGTGTTTAGTTGTCATTAGTGTGCAAGACGCAGTGAGAGGTGAGTGGTTGTTTGCATTCTCACGTCAAGGAGTGTTTTATACTGAAGTTTAGAGTTACAATCGTAGGCTGGATTACCTACAGACGTATGTGTTCTAGGACTGATAGAGTGATCGATTGATCATTGTTGTGTATCAAGGAACATTTATACTGATATATGTTATTGCATTCACATGCTGATTTTCTTTGTACACATTTATAGATACATATATATATTCTCTTGCTGATGGTGCAACAGTGTATGTAGACTTGATCTACTTGAGGAGGTTGATAGTATCAGGTGGTGAATCAGATGATAGGATACGACTTGATAAGCTGATGATAGAGTCCTGGTGGTGTTGGAGTGCAACCTGATTGTAATATTATAGAGTATAGGATTCATTATTATTATATGTGTGTATGTATCGTGTATGTGCTTTGTCCAGTAAATGTATCCCAATTTGCTGGTGTTTGCCCTTGTCCTAGTGAGGCTTCCCAGGAGGTAGTAAAGAAGGAGAGAGAGAAAGAACCAAGAACCACTGCTGTGGACAGGGTAGAAGGTAATACTAATAAGTCATAGGGGATTGAGGAGATCATATCTCATGAGGAGAGAGTGGGGAGTCACAGCGGCTCGAGTGGGTGTGTGCACGTGACAACGAGGCTAAGTGTTGGAGCCACATCCCCTAAACGTGTGACGTTGAGCCCCTCTCCAAGAGCCAGAAGCGCCCAGGGGTGATCTCCTAGTGAGGTATAAGCACTCTACCGAGTTGTGGGTTGGGTTGTCCGTAGAGAAGGATCAACGACGACAACACCACCAACCCACAGACTATAATACTACACAGTGTACCTCAGTGTCTATACAGTGTACCTCAGTGTCTACACAGTGTACCTCAGTGTCTATACAGTGTACCTCAGTGTTAATACAGTGTACCTCAGTGTTAATACAGTGTACCAATACCGTACCTGAAGTAGACTCAAGGACCGTAGACCTGTGGTAGCTGGGAGTGGTTGGCAGGCGACGGTGAAGTGCTTGTGCTTCATGTGCTGGATGATGCCGCCCTCAAGCAAGCGCTGGATGCTGCAAGCACACACACACTCTCAGCTCCTACACCACTAGGCATCGCTAAATTATACCACTAGTAATATTATTTACTGCTTATATTAACTTCATGTTAATAGATGCACTAGTTAGGTAAGGCTTAGTGAGGCAAAAGTTTTATGCAGCCTTCGTTATTTGTTGCATATGTAGCATATTGGAGTTATATGTAGCACTTTTTATTAAATAATGAATAATAATTAGTTTATTAAGTGATTAACAGTTTTCCTAGCCTGATTAATAGTGGCTATTAATCAGGTAAGAAACTGGTTAGATAAATTATATGTCGGAGAAAACCGACACCACTCATTATCATTTAATTCCATAGGCATTTAATATTGCTTCTGTTTTGTACTAACAAATTAATCCTAAAGTTGCTTTAATCATTCATGGAAAACGTGGCTCCAGTGGAAATTTCCTGGAAAGAAAACAGGGATATCATTGCCATATGTCGCCATTAAATAAGATCACCATTTATATTAATGGGAAGTCTTTTTAATTCGCCAGTCTTTAGAATGTAAATATCATAAAAACATTTCCCTTGAACCAACTTAAATATCAGTAGTAAAATAGTTGAAATGTGGGCCCTCTTTCCACTTCTTGATAAAATGCCTCTGGAGAAGACTGGATACGTCAGTGGAGGGGAAGCCGGTAGATGCCATATTAAATTTTAAAGTAACAACAAGTCTCGCTGGAGCTGAAAGACGCTCCACAATTTTCCATCAAGAGGTAGTGTTTTGGGATGTAAAGTGCTCCCATCATCAGCATGTTACTTCGTCTACAATAAGGTAAGTGCTCTTTCCGATTCCCCTTCTATCTAGCTATTGTTTGCCAATGATAATAGATTTAGAAATACCGGTTAGAACGCTAGTGAGTAACCAAAACAGGGTATATGTTAATCAAATCTTAACTTAGAAACTGACAAATTTTCCCTGATATAGCTGTCATATATAGGTTACAACTATTATTGTGAGTTCCCTTTGACAGGTGTAATTAAAGGAAAAGAAGAAGAATTTGCACTAGCTACCTGGTACTATGAGTAACATGTGTTGAAGTCAGCCTCGTCCATGGCGAGTATCGCCGGGCCTGTTCATACCTGCTTGACCTGGCAATAACCACTATACAGATAAACTTTATTTGTTTTGATTTTAATTACTAATATATATATATATATATATATATATATATATATATATATATATATATATTATATATATATATATATATATATATATATATATATATAATATATATATATATATATATATATATATATATATATATATATATATATATATATATATATATATATATATATATATATATATATATATATTAGTATATTTTGGTAGCAGTCTTTCCTGTAGACATATATTATTAAATATGACCGAAAAAGTAAGATTAATAATTCTAACACGAATTTTCTCAATCTTTCGTACATTACGCTTCACTGTTGGAGGTAAATCAAAAATCACTTCTCCAAAATTCATTTTTATTTCTAGTCTGACGCGACACGGGCGCGTTTCGTAAAACTTATTACATTTTCAAAGACTTCACAAATACACAACTGATTAGAACTTACGTCTCTCTGATATTATATCTACATTTGAGTGAGGTGGGAAGGATGATGTGGCATTAACACAAGACAGAACAGGGGATATTAATAGGGTATTAAAAGTATCAACACAAGACAGAACAGAAAACAATGGGTATTGAATAGAAGTGTTTGTAGAAAGCCTATTGGTCCATATTTCTTGATGCTTCTATATTGGAGCGGAGTCTTGAGGTGGGTAGAATATAGTTGTGCAATAATTGGCTGTTGATTGCTGGTGTTGACTTCTTGATGTGTAGTGCCTCGCAAACGTCAAGCCGCATGCTATCGCTGTATCTATCGATGATTTCTGTGTTGTTTACTAGGATTTCTCTGGCGATGGTTTGGTTATGGGAAGAGATTATATGTTCCTTAATGGAGCCCTGTTGCTTATGCATCGTTAAACGCCTAGAAAGAGATGTTGTTGCCTTGCCTATATACTGGGTTTTTTGGAGCTTACAGTCCCCAAGTGGGCATTTGAAGGCATAGACGACGTTAGTCTCTTTTAAAGCGTTCTGTTTTGTGTCTGGAGAGTTTCTCATGAGTAGGCTGGCCGTTTTTCTGGTTTTATAGTAAATCGTCAGTTGTATCCTCTGATTTTTGTCTGTAGGGATAACGTTTCTATTAACAATATCTTTCAGGACCCTTTCCTCCGTTTTATGAGCTGTGGAAAAGAAGTTCCTGTAAAATAGTCTAATAGGGGGTATAGGTGTTGTGTTAGTTGTCTCTTCAGAGGTCAACCTCTGAAGAGACAACTAACACAACACCTATACCCCCTATTAGACTATTTTACAGGAACTTCTTTTCCACAGCTCATAAAACGGAGGAAAGGGTCCTGAAAGATATTGTTAATAGAAACGTTATCCCTACAGACAAAAATCAGAGGATACAACTGACGATTTACTATAAAACCAGAAAAACGGCCAGCCTACTCATGAGAAACTCTCCAGACACAAAACAGAACGCTTTAAAAGAGACTAACGTCGTCTATGCCTTCAAATGCCCACTTGGGGACTGTAAGCTCCAAAAAACCCAGTATATAGGCAAGACAACAACATCTCTTTCTAGGCGTTTAACGATGCATAAGCAACAGGGCTCCATTAAGGAACATATAATCTCTTCCCATAACCAAACCATCGCCAGAGAAATCCTAGTAAACAACACAGAAATCATCGATAGATACAGCGATAGCAGGCGGCTTGACGTTTGCGAGGCACTACACATCAAGAAGTCAACACCAGCAATCAACAGCCAATTATTGCACAACTATATTCTACCCACCTCAAGACTCCGCTCCAATATAGAAGCATCAAGAAATATGGACCAATAGGCTTTCTACAAACACTTCTATTCAATACCCATTGTTTTCTGTTCTGTCTTGTGTTGATACTTTTAATACCCTATTAATATCCCCTGTTCTGTCTTGTGTTAATGCCACATCATCCTTCCCACCTCACTCAAATGTAGATATAATATCAGAGAGACGTAAGTTCTAATCAGTTGTGTATTTGTGAAGTCTTTGAAAATGTAATAAGTTTTACGAAACGCGCCCGTGTCGCGTCAGACTAGAAATAAAAATGAATTTTGGAGAAGTGATTTTTGATTTACCTCCAACAGTGAAGCGTAATGTACGAAAGATTGAGAAAATTCGTGTTAGAATTATTAATCTTACTTTTTCGGTCATATTTAATAATATATATATATATATATATATATATATATATATATATATATATATATATATATATATATATATATATATATATATATATATATATATATATATATATATATCACGACTGAAAACTCATACCCCAGTGGTGACTCGAACCCATATTCTCATGAGCAACGCAACTGGTTTTTACAGGACGCCTTAATCCGCTTGACCATCACGACCAGACAATAAGGAAGTGATAGCCGAAGCTATTTGAACCACTTCCCCGCCGGCACTCGGATGGTAACTTTGGGCATAGCATTTGTATCAAATCACCTCATTCTTTGGGGCACACGTGAAGAACACAAATGCGAACATCCCTGAATGGTCCCCAGGACTATATGCGACTGAAAACTCACACCCCAGAAGTGACTCGAATCCATACTCCCAGGAGCAACCCAACTATTTTTTACAGGACGCCTTAATCCGCTTGACCATGGTAGAGAATTTGTTTTTTTTTCAGAGCACAAAGTTTGCTAATTCTGTAAGTATCACATTTCATTTAGTGGGAACACTCTTGCTTCTGTCCTATAGAGACTCGGCAAGGTATACCTACATTCTTGGACTACCTTATTCACTTTTTAAACAATTAAATGTTTCATTTGTTTTAGAAACTCAATTTCATTTATTTAGTAGGATTTTCTTGCCCTTATTCTCTTACATTGAGTACCGGGTACAAGATTTCCTGCGCTTTTGATTGACTAATCATTTACCCTACTAAAATGAACTTTAATTGTTAAATATAAAATTCCACAGGATAGTTACCAGTTGCCACGTTATCCTGTTACTGACACTTACCATATCACGAGTATTCGTTGTACATGTATTTGCTATTTTTCACCATGTTTCGTCTCCAAGCTTTTCGTAACGATCCAGCAGGTGAAATAGGGAACTTAAGTCGTGCCAAGAGGACCGAATTACAAACTCTTGCACATGAGTATCAACTAGATGCCCTCCTGGAGCCAACAAAAATGAATTGCACAATTTAATATTGGATCACCTCTTAGATGAAGGGAAGATTGACTCTGAAACTCACGAAAATTATTCTATAGCAGATAGACATGCTCTGACAACTATGAAACTCAAGCTCGAACTTGCAAAGATCGAGCGGGAGCAACAAAAAGAAGCTCTACAAATGAGGGAAAGAGAGGCAGCCCTAAGGAAAGAAGAGTAAGAAAGAGAGGCGGCACTTAGGAAGGAAGAGGCTGCCATAAAGAAAGAACAACAAGAACGTGAGGCGGCCCTGGCGAAAGAAGCTCTACAAATAAGGGAAAGAGAGGCTGCAGTCAGGAAAGAAGAACAGGAACGTGAAGCCACCCTCAAGGAAGGTGAGACTGCACTACTCCGTGAGCGTGAGCGAGTACAGCTTGAAACAAGACAACGTCACCTGGAGATGCAACGCGAGCATGATAAGAAGCAAGCCGATATGGCTATAGCATGTCGACAACAAGAACTCGCGTTGGAAACTACACACCACACTCAGCGCCAACAAGCTACCGTTAGTCTTCCCGTAAGTTTCAGTGTCTCCCATGCAAGTAAGTTAATGCCACCATTCGTTGAGACAGAGATTGATGTCTTTTTCACCACTTTTGAGACCATAGCTAAAAAACTTAGCTGGCCTGCAGATCAATGGTCTACCCTTCTCAGAGTGCATCTCACAGGTAGAGCTGCAGTTACTCTCAGTACCTTAGCGTCTGAGAATGACTACCAGACCCTGAAGCAAGCAGTTTTGGACGCCTACCTTCTCTCCACCGAAAGCTACAGACGAAAATTCCGTGACTATCTGAAGGCAAGTACCACCACCTTTCTAGAATTTGCCAATACCAAGAAAAGATGTTTCATGAAACGGCTGGAAGCAGCACATGTCTTTACATTTTCAGAACTCGTCAACCTCATGCTAGTTGAGGAATTCTTGAGACGTGTTCCCCCTTCCGTCTGTTTATATTTAGCAGATAAAGAAGAAACCGACTACATCAGATGTGCGAAGTTGGCTGACACCTACAGCCTCATCCACCGGCTGTAGGTGTTAGCCGACTTCGCACATCTGACCAGAAGAACCACCTTCCAGTAAGAAGTCTTGGTATAGTTATGATAAAGTGAATGCCGATCAAGCGAACTCTCAATTGTATTGTAAGTATTGCAAATTCTATGGACATACCATAGATAGATGTGGGAAGGCTCAATACAAAGACAATGAAACTACTAAACCAAACCGACTCCTACTAAGTCCGGTAAGCCTGTGATGAATGTTGGTGTTCCTGTTAATGATCTTTCTCTCTTCAGCAAACACCTGTATCCTGGAACTGTCTCTGCCAACGGTATAGATTCGGAGGGACGTTTCAAATTGAAGATCTTGAGGGACACAGCGGCTCTTCAGTCCATAATATTGAAATCGGCTGTGCCTAACATCACCTACACCGGGGAAACCGTCCTTATCACTGACCTCACTGCTACCACTCCGTATCCACTCGCCAGAGTCCACCTGGATTGTCCCTTCGTGACCTGTGAAGTCCAAGTCGCCATCAGGGAAAAGTCTTTTCCCATGCCTGGAGTGCAACTTCTCCTGGGCAACGACTTGGCAGAAGATCTGCAACCGTCCAACCTGATCATCACGGACAAACCCCAGGTGTGTACCTCTGTAGTGGACAATCCCATCTTTAAATATGTTCCAGCAGAGGTCCAAGAAAGTGATGAAGTTTCTCCTCCGGTTTTGGTGACCACCCGTGCACAAGCTGCACGCCCGCAACCAGCTGACTCTACTGCTACCACTGTCCCTCAAGACCCTCAGCATCTACCACCGAATCTTACTAGTTTGGAGTTCCGTAAGTTACAGAGGGAAGATCTATCATTAGCACCGTTATTCTTCCAGGCTGAGACTCAACCTGACAGTATCCCTGGGTTCTTCCTAGAGAATCAGTTGCTCTACCGCAGGTACAGACCCAGTAAGCTGAAGGAGGACGACGATTGGGCAAATGTCGAACAACTAGTGGTTCCCACCAGCCTACGGCCCGATATTCTACACCTGGCCCACGGAGCTCTTTCTCACTATGGTTTTAACAAAACCTACCAGTGAATCAGACAAGACTACTACTGGCCAGGTATGGTAAAAGACGTCAAAAGTTACGTGCAACAATGTCATACATGTCAGATGGCAGGTAAACCTAACATCTCTATTCCCCAGGCTCCATTGACTCCTATCCAGGTGCCTGCGGAACCTTTCCACAGACTCATCATAGACTGTGTTGGTCCTTTACCCCGGACCAGTTCTGGCAACGCCTATATACTAACTATCATGTGTCCTCTTGAGGTTATCTTGAGATGATTTCGGGGCTTTAGTGTCCCCGCGGCCCGGTCCTCGACCAGGCCTCCACCCCGAGGAATCAGCCCGTGACAGCTGACTAACACCCAGGTACCTTTTTACTGCTAGGTAACAGGGGCATAGGGTGAAAGAAACTTGGCCCATTTGTTTCTGCCTTATGCGGGAATCGAACCCGCGCCACAGAATTACGAGTCCTGCGCGCTATCCACCAGGCTACGAGGCCCCCCCTACCACCAGATTCCCCATAGCAGTTCCAGTAAAGAACATTTCGGCTGCTACTGTGGTGAAACAACTATTGAAGATCTTCACCTAGTATGGATTTCCAAGAGAGGTTCAAAGTGACTGTGGCACCAACTTCACCAGTGATCTCTTCAAGAAGACACTGGAAGAGTTCAGCATCACACAGGTACTGTCCAGCCCCTATCATCCTGCTTCACAGGGTTCTCTTGAACGTAGTCATCAGACTATTAAAGCACTCCTAAAGAAATTTTGCAATGAAATCATGAAGGACTGGGATAAACAACTTGATCTCATTATGTGCATTTTCAGAAGTCTCCCCAATGAGTCTCTAGGAGTATCTCCTTATGAGATGCTCTACGGACGTAAGTGCCGTACTCCTCTCAAAGCTTTAAAAGACTCTCTAGGTAATGCCACCTTCAATGACCCTCAGAATGTGCCCCAGTTTCTTCAAAACTTAAAACACATTCTAGAGAGAGTACGTAAATTTGCTAATGACAATCTATTGAAAGCTCAGGAGAGGATGAAGACTCATTTTGACCAACGCAGCAAACTAAGGAAATTTAAACCAGGAGACTTCGTGTTGGCATATTTTCCTATCCCAGGTTCTCCATTGCAAAACAAGTTTTCAGGACCTTACCGCATCAAGGAGTGCAGGAACAACCACAACTACGTTCTTGAGACTCCAGATAGGCAGCGAAAGACCCAGTTGTGCCACGTCAACCTCCTGAAGCAGTATCAAGGTATTCCCCCCCTGTGTTGGTATCATTATCCACATTTAAAGGTCCATACCTCCACAGTGAAACCTTCCCTGCTTCTCCCGAAAGCTCTAACACTGAGTCGGTGCTTTCCAACTCGGAAATCCTTACTGATCTTCATCCCAATTTACAGGACTATAAAAGTGCTCCTTTGCCATGTTCTAATCCTATTCTCGCCTCACCAGATATCACGAAGCCTTTCATCCTCCATGTCGACGCCAGTGGTACCGGCATCGGGGGTGTCCTGATACAGCAACGAGGCGAGGAGGTTCTACCTGTTAGCTACTACAGCTACAAGTTAAAACCTCACCAGACGAACTACAGCACTATCGAAAAGGAACGTCTCTCCATTGTCCTCAACTTGCAGCACTTTGAATCATACCTGCAAGGTGCTCGGTCTACCACCATCTACTCGGACCACAATCCCCTACGCTTCCTGCAGCAAGCCCAATTCAACAATCAACGGCTTCTACGGTGGGCTTTATATCTGCAGAATTTCAACCTGGAGGTCTTCTACATGAAAGGTTCTGACAACATCATAGCAGACGCCCTCTCCAGAGTCTATGAGGTAGAGGCAGCTCCACCTACCACTCTACCACCTGAAGATGTAACTTCACCTGGAACCGCAGGCTTCGGAGGAGAGTTGTGACGATAATCTCTTTCAAGAGAGATTGAGCCTGCTCTTCCCTACATAAAGTTACGTTTATTCTACAAGTATAAGATGCTACATTCAAGATACGTCCACCCGTAGCACAAAACGTTTTGACCAGGAGGCAAAACGTACCCTAAACCCCCAACTTCACACTCCCTCCATGCCGGCTCGTCATCAACCAGCCAACTACCCATCCCAGCCTGCCTGCTCCTGATTGGTGACTCGCCGACTGCACACTGCATCTCAGCGCCATCTACCTGAGTCGATGTCTGAGCTTGAACCAGCCATCAACTTCAGAATATTCTTTGTGCTTTAAGAGTTGACATCTCTCTCTGGCATACTAAGCTCTCTGGCTCTGTATACTAAGGGAGGTCTCAGCCATAGCCAATATTCTCAGCACCTGATTATTTTTCACTGTATATTTATATCATTGTAGAGTAAGCTTCATCCCTATTAATCATTTATGTTATATTGTTTTTTTACTTGTTCATTTGCACTGTACATAGGCCAAGGGATTGTCTTTGTTCATATTTTGTTTTCTATATTAATTAAAGTTTCATTTTTCATACTTTGTGTTTTACGTGTTCCTCCCTCTTACTTACCACAGACAACAGGCAAGCAGTCTATCTTTTTGTTTTGTAAATGTGACAGGCATTGACACCTGCCATTGGAGGACTGCCGAACATCTACACTCCAACACCGCAGCCATAGATAGGAACTCATACCGTAGGGACACCAAAACGTAGGAACGTTTTGGTGTCCCTACGGTATGAGTTAGTAATATTAGTAGATTTAATTTCCAAACACAATATTTCTATCTTATCGTGTTGGGGGTTAGTATTTAGGGTGTCTGAAATTTTCGACATCAGGGTACAGAACACCACCAGCCTCCCAGTACAGTACAGTACATCCTCAGGGTACAGAACACCACCAGCCTCCCAGTACAGTACAGTACGTCCTCAGGGTACAGAACACCACCAGCCTCCCAGTACAGTACAGTACGTCCTCAGGGTACAGAACACCACCAGCCTCCCAGTACAGTACAGTAGGTCCTCAGGGTACAGAACACCACCAGCCTCCCAGTACAGTACAGTACATCCTCAGGGTACAGAACACCACCAGCCTCCCAGTACAGTACAGTAGGTCCTCAGGGTACAGAACACCACCAGCCTCCCAGTACAGTACAGTACATCCTCAGGGTACAGAACACCACCAGCCTCCCAGTACAGTACAGTAGGTCCTCAGGGTACAGAACACCACCAGCCTCCCAGTACAGTACAGTAGGTCCTCAGGGTACAGAACACCACCAGCCTCCCAGTACAGTACAGTACGTCCTCAGGGTACAGAACACCACCAGCCTCCCAGTACAGTACAGTACGTCCTCAGGGTACAGAACACCACCAGCCTCCCAGTACAGTACAGTACGTCCTCAGGGGTACAGAACACCACCAGCCTCCCAGTACAGTACAGTACGTCCTCAGGGTACAGAACACCACCAGCCACCCAGTACAGTACAGTATGCCCTCAGGGTACCACCAGCCACCCATTACAGTACAGTACGTTCTCTGGATACAGAACACCACCAGTCTCCCAGTACAGTACAGTATGTTCTCAGGTTACAGAACACCACCAGCCTCCCAGTACAGTACAGTACGTTCTCAGGTTACAGAACACCACCAGCCACCCAGTACAGTACAGTACGTGATAATATTCCGCAGTCCACCGGGGTAATATACCCCAGTACACCAGGAGTAATATACCCCAGTACACCAGGGGTAATATTCCCCAGTACATCAGGGGTAATATACCCCAGTACACCAGGAGTAATATACCCCAGTACACCAGGGGTAATATTCCCCAGTACATCAGGGGTAATATACCCCATTACACTAGGGTAATATACCCCATTACACTAGGGTAATATGCCCCTCTTCACCGGGGTTCCCATTTAGCCGGTTAGTGCCTGCTCTCAAGTGGGCACCGGCAGTATTTCAAGGCCCTAGGGCGAGGTAGGACCTCGGGTGCTGGACCAATTTTATTACCTCACTAAATAAAGTCTCGTGAAGCAATCTAGTGTATTCTCTACAGTCCCGAGTAAGATCCATCACCAATACTCCAACCAATAAGTAACCAAGCCGAACACTAGTAGCGGCTGTGGAATGAGAAATTTTTGTTTTCCTAGCGAAAAAAACTCATGTCGTTAACCGCGTCCACTGCCAACTGCCACCGTTACACTAGAAGGCATCGTTACTATTCATCTTACCAGTCCGTGATCCTACCAATCACCCCAACTCTACGTCAACGTTCACATGAAGATATAAATTAGCACAATAGCACGACGCATGTTTTCTCAGTGAGGGAAGAGAATACCTTCCCACGCACCATTTTGAATTTTTCAGCATCCGAGTCAGCCACCTGCCTCCCACTGCATGCCTTGATTGTTTTTGTCTGTACTGTTCTAGCTAGTGCCATCGGCGTCAACTGTCGCCTCCATTTCCGTTGCATGTCCGACTTACCGGATGGGTTGTGCAGTTTTCTGAAGAAAAATTTGTTGTTAACCTGCGTTTGAGTGTAGTGACGCTATTACCGCCACTACTCCATCACCCATCAGTGAACTTTTGTCCAAGCTATTGAGTGTCACCTGTGCTTCCTTCGTCATTATTGTCGTAACGTCATCGTCTCTGCAAATTCTTCGATCTCTTGATAATGTCTCCTCCACTCCCGTGACGTCACTGCCACCCGTGATGTCAGCCCCAAGTTTCGTGTCGCTCCCGCAAGGCACGTTGCTGTTGTCTCAGAAGTAAACAAACACCATCCACACTGTCTCCACATGCTCCAACCCGGACTCCTAGTTCTACCTAGATGCCAAATTTTGTTTTGTTATGAGATTTGGATTTGATAGTGCAGTCTGGCATCCCTTTTCAGTGGCCCAATTGTACAATGCCTGGTGCACATACCGCCTTGGGTCACGGGATTGTTGATAGATTTTTTGTTATGACGTGTTCTGGCTGGTTCTCCCGGTGGGGTGATGGTGTCCGGTGCCAGCTTGGCCAAGAGGTGCCGGGAGTTAGTGGTTCTTGTTGGGCTCCTGGTGTGCCCTCAGCCATGGTGGGCGGGCTGGATTCTCCTCTCCCGGAGGGCACTGGATAACGTGTTCTCTGTGTGAGGCAGGCCCAGTGCTTCACCCTGAGGGACTCCTGGGGTTCACCAATCATCTGCTTGCCTGCGTTTCTTTGCCACGAGGCATGTTAGTTTCCAATGATTGGTGTCACTCATTTCGCAATTAGGCTTGGTGGTTTCACCTACCGGGCTTCGTGATTAACCCTTCACAGGTACACTGGTGAGCATCCGATCACACGATCGCCGTTGCCCCTAAATCAACAACAACACACTCCAACCCTGTTTTCCTGCTGGCTATTGTTGTTTAGCATATCCTGCGCCTCCAAGATAAGCATTAGATAGCCGAGGCTTACCATACTATGCTGTAATAGTGAATTACCAGGGAAATAACTCTGTATCATATGTATTGCCACCTTCAGTGCCTTGATAAACAGAGGAGTTGGCGGCCCACTCCACACACACACAGTTTTTTTGTAGTTTTCAATATTTCCTGCAGAGTTTTACAAGTACATTCTGATTCAGTGCAGTAAGAAATAATTGTATTTCCAGCAATTAAGGAAGTGTGCCATAGAGTATTTTGATACCTTCCCAGATCTTATTTAGAAGTTTGTTCTTTTCATTATTATAATTTAGAATGTTACCACAGCATGTTATCAATTTAAGTGTTCCCTATATAAACTGTATTTTAGTATTTTTTTCTTGTTATTTACAGCAGTTGTCCTACAATTTGTAATGAAACTTGTAATATTTCCCCAGTCCATTTGATTTCAACTTTTACAGAAAGTCAATTCTATTTTAAATTCCTGATGCCATATTGCAAGTAGTTTCATTAAATTGATTGACCAATTTTCCTTGAGTGATTTGCTACTGAGTCAAGTAACTGTTTCTGATTTTCTATACCAGTTTGTATTTTAGTGCTAGTCCATATATTTTTGTGCATACATCTTGATTCTTTTGGGTGAATTTCATTGTTTCTGCACTTTTTAATTACTAAGCATATTTTATTTGTCACATGTTGAATGTTGTATATTTTTTTGTAGGGAGAACTTAATTACATAAATTCCATTTCAAGTGATATTCATACCAGAATGCTAATTTATTTTAAAATTTGTTGATTTCCATTCATTGTGTTTTGCCTAACTACATTCTATTTGTTTTTATTATTTTTGCAATTCACTCACCTGAGTTTAGTTTGCTATTCTGAACATGTTATATTTTGTAATTTGTGCTTATGCAGTGTTTAATTATCATCTACATTCTGACGTAAGCTCCACTGTCATGACAATGACTACCACTATTGTATCTCAAACTGGTTCAAATGAAGAGGTTACTTGAAATAATGTTCAGCGTTCAGCGCAGAAGATGGCTATTCTTCTCTTTGCAGGAAAATCTTGCTTGCTTGAGTCATGGTTTAGTAAGGTAGAAGCGAGGGCTAAAGCTAGTTTTTCTGAGCTTCTGATGCTATTTAGCATTTGCTAAGTCATCTATTGACAATACTCGAGGTGATGCAAGTGTGTTCGTAGATGAAAAAGCCATTGTTAGTCTCCAGTCATTGTAAAAATGTTAAGAATTTTTCTGCTTTGTTTTGTTTATAAGGGAGATCTAGACCCATATTAGTTAGTTAAGAAAATTGCAGGTGTCACCATGCAACCTGGTGAACCTTATTATGTGTTTACCAGCCGATTAGATCAGTATTTGTATGCTTTAGAGACTGCAGTGTTCAGTTCATCATGGGTTACCTTGAGAGGTTACCTTGAAATGGTTTTGGGGCTTAACATCCGTGTGGCCCGGCCCTCAACCAGACCTTCTTTACTTCCTCAAACAAAGACAAATTACTGACCCCAGTAGGAATGGCCAAAATTATAACTTTTGGGACAGTAATACATTTTGCCCCCAAGCCTGTCATGTTCACAGAAAATGGTACCATCCGTTTTCTATGTGCGGCGGCTGAGACGCCAGGAGGAGGTAAACAATAGAGCATACAGGACGCCCGCCAAGCTTGGTAGCTACTAGTCATGTAATCATATTAAGTATTAAAGTCAGTAACCAAGTCATGACTTTACATCAACCCTACAACCAAGACTTCCTCAGTAACACACAAACACCACATTGGCGACGAGGATGAACTGGGAGCGCAGGTATTTTGTTCAACTTCAAACAAGGAAGGAGCATGCTGTCTCGCCCAGAGGAGGAAGGAGAAGTCGTGCTGTGAGCACCATACCTAATGCTGTGTGCTAACCAATGCTTTGTGCTAAACGATGCTATGTGCTAACCAATGCTATGTGCTAACGAATGCTATGTGCTAACCAATGCTATGTGCTACCCCAAGCATGTGCTGACTCAAGCTGTGTAAGAGTAATCTGCGTGCCGACGTCGTGTACGAAACGACGCTTTGATGTGTACAAAATCTGATGTTTTGGTTACGAAACGACGCTTCGTGCTACAAAATTCTTCACACTGAACTGACTGCTGTACCGACTGCTGTACCAACTGCTGTACCAACTGCTGTACCAACTGCTGCACCAACTGCTGCTGTACCAACTGCTGTGCCAACTGCTGTGCTGCTGCTGTGAGTAGGAACAACACATGTACACAAGGGCTAGGTAAGAAGTCAGTTGCTGCTATATTGTGCACTTTTGCATTAAAATGCTTGTGTGCTTTGCAAAATTAAAGTAATTACAGTGAATTCCTAACTAACATATACAGTGCAGTAAGTGTTTAATATTTTGAGGAACATTTAAGTGATAAATTTACTTTTATTCAGTAAAAAAGTAAAAATGGCAAATATACCTCAGTTTCCTGCATTTGATCCTGACTGTGACCAGACAAACCTGTCACAGAGGTGGGTCAAATGGCTTAAAAGGTTTGAAAATTTGCTGATAGTTTCAGACATCAAAAGTGCTGAAAGAAAGCGTGCCTTTCTACTTCATTATGCAGGTGATAGAGTTTGTGACATCTTTGAAACACTGAAAGACACTGGTGGTGCCAAAGATTATGACATTGCCAAAGCCAAACTAACAGAGCATTTCAAAGCAAGGCAAAATACTGCAATGGAAATTATGCATTTCAGGAGAGCCAGACAACTCTCTAATGAAACCGTTGATCAATACCACACACGTCTGCAGGGTTTAGCAGCCCATTGTGAGTTTGCTGATATTGACAAAGAAATCAAACAGCAAATAATTGAAACATGCACATCTACACGTCTCCGTCGAAGAGCTCTAGAACTTGTTGATGATGAAAGTTCTCTTACCAAGATACTGGATATGGCTCGTCGAATGGAAGATGCTGCACGTGATGCTCGTATCATGGAGTGCAGTGCCAACAACGGTTCTGCCACTGTTACTAACAGTCATGAGGTATGTAAGGTTCAGGGAGGACACCGTGATCAAAGAAGATATCATGGCAAACCTAACAGTAAATTGAGCCGAGAACCACGTCACAACTGGAGTCATGGAACAAGACTCAAGCAGTCACAACGATTCACATCAGAGGGTGTCAACAATAAATGTTACAATTGTGGAGGAGACTACCCACACCAAGATAATGTTTGTCCTGCTCAAGGTAAGAAGTGCTATGAGTGTGGAAAACTAGGTCATTTTGGTGCTATGTGTCGTTCTGCACTCAAGAAACCACAGTCAATGAATAAAAGCACTGTACGAGGATCAGGTCATAGGGGTCGAGGTGGTAAACACAATATTGCACCTCATATCCAGAATGTTAATAATGTACGAGACAACATGTCATTACAACCAGTCTCAGATGACAGTGAATGTGATTATACTCATGGAGTACAAGCAATCACAGAATGGAATGATCTTCCAAACAACCCAGAGACATGTGTATACATTGCTGGCATTTGTCTCAAAGTTCTCATTGACACTGGATCAAACATTGACACCATTGCTGAGTGCCACTATGAAAAATTTAAAAAACAGTTCCTAAAGCTTGAAAACTATAATGGCAAAGCCACTGCCTATGCTTCAAAGGTAGCCTTGCCAGTGATTGGAACTTTCACTGCAGAGATTAAGTCAAAGAATGCAATGCTCACTACTACATTCCATGTTGTTAGGAATGCAAAGGAGTCTTTACTCAGTTACAAGACTTCAACCAAATTGGGGATACTTCAGCTTTCTAATGCTGTAGCAGTGGAATCTGCAAACAATGTTGATGGTATTGTTGCTGAATTTTCTGATCGATTTAAATCCATAGGTTGTTATACTGATAGCAAAGTACATCTGCATATCAACCCAGATGTAATTCCAGTTGCCCAACCACATCGTCGACAACCATTCCATACTCGCAAGAAAGTCGATGCCGAACTGGATAGGCTGATGGAACTAGATATCATTGAACCAGTAACAGGCCCAACACCATGGGTAAGCCCAATTGTCACTCTACCAAAGCCGAAGAATCCAGATGAGATACGCATTTGTGTGGACATGCGTGTTCCCAACAAGGCAATAATGCGTGAACGCCATCCTACACCCACTGTAGATGATATGATTTACCGCTTGAATGGTGCAACTGTATTCAGCAAGTTAGATTTAAACAAGGGCTATCATCAGCTTGAACTTGATGATGAGAGTCGCTTCATCACAACGTTTACGACACATCGAGCTCTGTATAGGTACAAGCGCCTGAGTTTTGGCATCAACAGTGCTGCCGAGGTATTCC
Organism: Procambarus clarkii; assembly: GCF_040958095.1. Classification (NCBI taxonomy): domain Eukaryota; kingdom Metazoa; phylum Arthropoda; class Malacostraca; order Decapoda; family Cambaridae; genus Procambarus; species Procambarus clarkii. Next base: position 35,981,476 of record NC_091162.1, read on the forward strand.
AGCACATCATCAGCCAGGTATTGCAAGATATACCTAATGCTGACAACATGTCTGATGACATCATTGTTTATGGCCGTACCCAAGCTGAACACGACAAAGCTCTTCGTGCAACATTGCAACGCTTACGAGAAAAGAATCTGACGTTAAGCCGAGCAAAGTGTGAGTTCAATCAACGTAAAATTGAATTCTTTGGACATGTACTTAGTGACAAAGGTCTGTCTCCAGATCCTAAGAAAGTTGCAGATATCAAGAATGCTGCACCTCCTTCAACGTCCACTGAAGTACATAGTTTTCTGGGAATGGCAAACTACTGTTCTCGCTTCATTCCAGATTTTGCTACCATTACGAAGCCTCTACGTGAGCTCCTGAAGAAAAATGCATCATGGTACTGGAGCGATATCCAGCAAAATGCATTTGATGCTGTGAAAGATGCACTAGTAGAGAATGCGACTGCTGCGTATTTTGATCCATCAATGGACACTGAGTTAACGGTGGATGCTAGTCCTGTTGGTTTAGGTGCTGTTTTAGCCCAACACAAACCTGGTCAACCAGATTCCAGAGTAGTAATTGCCTACGCCAGCCGTTCTCTCACAGATGTTGAGCAACGATACAGTCAGACAGAGAAGGAAGCTCTTGCTCTTGTATGGGGCTGTGAACACTTCAATGTGTATCTGCTTGGTGCGCCCTTCACCACGATAGTCACTGACCACAAACCGTTGGAGACCATCTTCAATAATCCAAAGTCCAAACCACCAGCTCGCATTGAGAGATAGGCTCTTCGTCTGCAACCATACAACTTTACGGTGAAATACAAGTCGGGTGCAGGCAATCCCGCTGATTACATCAGTCGACATCCTGCCAACAGTTTCACCATCACCAAGCATCAGCAAGTTGCCGAGGAATATGTACACTCTGTAACCTGTGATGCAGTCCCTAAGGCTCTCACTCTTGATGAAATCCGTACTGCAACTCTAGAGGACCCAACTCTGCAAGCAACAGTGGATGCATTGACTAATAAAAAGTTTCCACGCATCCCACCCTCAGGAGTTGACCAAGATGCATTCAAAGCACTTGAACGCATCCAGACAGAATTAAGTGTTACGCAACAACGCGACACCGTGCTGCGAGGTACTCGTATCGTCATTCCAGCTGTTCTCCAGCAACGTGCTCTGAAGCTTGCACATCAAGGACACCAAGGTCTTGTTAGGACCAAACAGCTGCTACGAGAAAAGGTGTGGTTTCCTGGCATTGATCGTCAAGCAAAGGACATGCATGATGCCTGTGTCCCTTGCCAAGCTGCAGTGGATACTTCAAGACCAACACCTCTACAACCTTCACCACTACCTGCTGCACCATGGACGGAAGTATCGATGGACTTCTGCGGACCACTACCAACTGGAGAGTACTTGATGGTAGTCATTAATGATCACTCACGTTATCCAGAAGTAGAAATCACCACTTCCACATCTGCAAAGGCTGTCATCCCGAAACTCGACAAGATCTTTTAAAATTTTGGCATTCCTGAAGTTGTCAAGACGGACAATGGACCGCCATTCAATGGACAAGACTTCGTCAACTTTGCTGAGCATATTGGATTCAAACACCGCCGTGTGATGCCACTACATCCTCAAGCAAATGGAGAAGTCGAGAGATTCATGCAACCTCTCATGAAAGCGGTACGCTGTGCTCATGCCGAAGGACGATCCTGCAAACAAGCTATGTATGCTTTTCTCAGGAACTACCGTGCAACACCACATGGAACACTGGGCAAGTCGCCTGGCGAACTTTTATTTGGACGTCCTATGAGAATCGCACAACCCGTCATGCCAGCCGAGGTAACGGATAAACGTCTCGCTCAGAAGGATGCACTAGCCCAAGGGCAAAATGAAAATTGCTCATGATCAACGTGCAAAGGAACAATTCATAAAGGTTGGAGATACTGTTCTCGATAAAAAGAAAAAAAGAGGGAAAGTTAGATATACCGTATGATACAAAACCATATAAAGTGATTAGTGTAAAAGGAACTATGGTAACAGCTAGTAATAGAGATCATAGTATAACACGTAATATGGCTTATTTCAAAGTGATTCCAACTAGTGTAGAAAATGATGAAGTGCAAAGTCGTGCAAAAGAAAAAGAAAAAATGAGTTATAACTCGATAAACAATTCATCAAGGGATATTATTGTATTTAAGGACTCTCGTCCTAAACGTCATGTTAAACGCCCTACACGATTTGATGATTGTGTTCTCATGTAATGCAAATTATTTACTTATTGTGCTAAAGTAAATTTAATATTGTTTGATTAATGCAGATCTCTCATTCAATATTTTGTAACTTTGTATTACAGTTTCTTTCATGTTTGTTTAACATTGCATATGTATTTTTTAACATTGAAATCCTTTGTGGTAAAGATTAAGTTGTTTAAATTCTTTGTATGCTTAATTAATGTTAAATGTATGCAATATCTCTTGATATGTTAATCACTTACTTTGTGTCAATAACTTTGCTTTGTGCTACAAGCATGGTAGACATCCTGTATTCATTCTTTTTAAAGAAAAAGAGGGATGTCATGTTCACAGAAAATGGTACCATCCGTTTTCTATGTGCGGCGGCTGAGACGCCAGGAGGACGTAAACAATAGAGCATACAGGACGTCCACCAAGCTTGGTAGCTACTAGTCATGTAATCATATTAAGTATTAAAGTCAGTAACCAAGTCATGACTTTACATCAACCCTACAACCAAGACTTCCTCAGTAACACACAAACACCACAAAGCCCACCTAACGTCTCCTGAAACAGCAAAAGTTTACCCCTCAACACGAAATTGGGGAAGTTTTTGAAGCTATGAATAATGCTACAGATAAATTAGCTCCCTGAAATGCCCAAATGTTGCCACCCCCCCCCCTCCATCCCTGACACTATGAATGTAATAGCAAGCCCTCAGCGCCCTCCTCCTTCACAATCACAAAATTCGTGGTTGCAGAAGCCCCACGAATGCTGGTAATCTTCAGTCAACTTCTCCTCAAAAGTTGCCAAGACGCTGTAGCTCACGACTAACCACTGCCGCGTACTGACATTGTGGAAAATCCAACCATTTAGCAAAGGACTGCTGGTCTGCACCCCGGTCATCATCGCCTAGACAAATTTCTCACTCTCCTTATCTATCCAATACTTCAAGGCTCCCATATTGTAAGTACCATTAACAAGTTGGTCACTTCACTGCAGATTGTAGAGCTCGGCAAATGACATTCCCAGCTCGTGGTTCCCATGATCAGACTTCGCAAGGCAAACAGCGTTCATGACATTATCAGTATTGCCATAATTAAAATAATCACTCCAACTACAATACCAGGTCACAGAAGTCTGGAGCTCAGCATGTTCACTCTACGTCGCCGGGGAAATCTCAAAGCCACCGTCTAACCCAAGCAAGTTAGCCAGACCTAGTTTCCTCCTTGTGTATTCCGAAGCTACCCAAAGTAGATTTGGATACTTGACAGAGGAGGACACTGTCAATAGACCTACGGTAGATGTTTATGGAACCCAAGTGAATGTTACCAAGACCAGATGCAGACACCCTAAGCAACATATGTTATAGGCAATAAATTGTACAGTTTCTAGTGACGGTCCTTTAGTATCTGCCATTGTCCATGGAAGAGTTTTAAAACTCTTTGTTGATACAGGGGCTGAAATAAATATTTTGAAGCCTTCAGCCCTTAGAGATATTGCAAGTAAGCACCCCTGTCACAGTACAAAAATCACCCATACCTTTTCCGAGTGGTGTTTCTGGAAATAAAGTAACAGACAAAGAGGAAATAGACCTCCCACTCAAGTTAAAGGACATCACGCTTTCTATAACATGCCTAGTTATTGACAGTATCCAGTTTCCAGGTAACATATTACTAGGGTTGTACATCATTATTGATGAAAATATTGCATCCTTTTCCCATCATTGGAACGAAAGTATTAAAGTAAGTAAGTAATTATCAAAAGAAGGCACCAAACCGGGAAAGCTATGTAGAACCATCAAATGTGCGGGATAATCAGAGGGCGCTAAATATCACCAAAGATGCCAATACGAGAACAAAAAAGCATAAGGCGAACGATATCAAAAGTATCCGAGTCACCAAGAATTCTATTGAGGGACAGGTGACCGCGAGGGGCAGTCGGAAAGCAAGACACACGCTCGTCCTGTAAGTCGGGACATTCAAGAAGGGCATGCATGACCGTAAGAGGGACAATGCAATTAGGACAATAAGGAGCAGGGCGGCGCTCCATCAAGTGACCATGGGTTAAGTGAGTATGGCCAATACGCAACCTCGCCAGAGCCAATTCCCATCGCCGGTTACGGTGGTAGGAGGACGGCCACGAGGAAACACAACATTTAAGAGTACATAGTTTGTTACAAGTAAGAGACGACCAAGAATCCTGTCAATGGGTAAGGATGGAGGAATGGATAACCGGGTAAAAGTCGGAATATGGAATACCTTTACGAGAGATGGGACAAGAGCGGACAGCTTCCTTGGTGGCAGCATCTGCACGCTCATTTAAAGACACACCAATATGGCTGGGAACCCAACAAAACTCAACCGACTTAAATTTACTGTGAACAAGAAACAACCAATACTGGATCTCGACAACTACTGGATGAACCGGATTAAAGGACCCGAGAGCCATGAGGGCACTACGAGAGTCAACAACAACAACAAAGGAAGACTGACAACGAGAAAGCAGGAGACGAAGAGCAAAGAGAATAGCATAAAGCTCCGCTGTAAAGATGCTAGTCTTCGGAGGTAAGCGACACATACAAGTGCGATCAGGAAAAACAACAGAGTAGCCAACACCGTCTGCAGACTTAGACCCATCAGTGAAGACAGAAACGGAGCGGGAGTAAGAAGAAAAGTGCTCAAGGAAAAGGCGTTTTAGAACCGTAGGAGGGGTAAAAGCTTTAGTGATGCGGGTCAAGGAAGTACAAAATAGCGGAAAGGGGACTCTCCACGGGGCAAAGAAGGAACAACACGAGGAGAAACATTAGAAACACAAACGGAAAGAGAATCCTGTAATCGAGATATCCGGACAGAAAGAGGGAGGTGGTGAAGAGGAACAGGAACCGCAGGAGGGGCAAAAGTTAAAGCACGACAGAGGCGAGAGGAAGGATGTTGTAAGGACCGCGCAAGATAGCGAAGACAGTAGCGATCACGGTGGTCCTGGAGAGACAGGAAGCCAGTGTCAACATATAAGCTAAGGATGGGAGTCGAAAGAAAGGCACCAGAACTGAGGCGCAACCCAGTATGGTGCATAGCATCAAGACGGCGAAGAGTAGAATGTGAAGAAGCAGACGAGTAAGCAGGGCAACCATAATCGAGCTTAGACAGGACTAGAGAGGAATGTAAAGCAAGGAGAGTGCGCCTATCTGCTCCCCAAGAAGTATGGGACAATACCCGAAGGAGGGTAAGGGCCTTAGAGCACTCAACACGGAGGTAAGAGATATAGGGAGACCAAGACAAACGAGTGTCAAGGAATAACCCCAAAAGCTTCGCGGAATCTTTGTACTCAAGGGGATGACTATAAAGTGACAAAGAGGGACGAAGAACAACCCGTTTCCGAGTAAAAGTCATGGCACAAGTCTTAGTAGTAGAGAACTTGAAGCCATGATCGGTGGCCCAAGACGACACAACATCAATCGCAAGTTGAAGCCGGCGTTGAAGGAGAGGCAAATCATCACCCTGACAGCAAAGGGTAAGATCATCGACATAGAGAGCGGAGAAGACGCTTGAAGGAAGAGAGGAAAGAAGACCATTGAGGGCAACCAGAAAAAGAGTAGTGCTCAGAACACTACCCTGGGGCACACCTTCGTACTGCTGAAAAGAGGCAGAGAGCGCGGTACCAAGCCGCACCCGAAAGGAACGACGAGAGAGGAAGCTGTGGAGAAAGAGAGGGAGATGACCACGAAGGCCAAAAGAATGAAGCTGGGATAGAATATGATATCGCCAAGTGGTGTCGTAAGCCTTTTCCAGGTCAAAAAGAACGGCAACAACGGAGGTCTTCGCAGCAAAAGCAGTACGAATATAGACCTCCAAGTTCACCAGGACATCTGTCGTGCTGCGGCACTTGCGGAAACCATATTGAGAAGGGGAGAGGAGGTGATGGTGTTCCAGGAACTACATCAGACGAACGTTAACCATACGTTCAAAGAGTTTCACACACAACTTGTGAGGGCAATAGGGCGAAAGTCCTTAGGGGATGTTCCCAGAGACCCCGGTTTGCCAACAGGAAGGACAACGGCATTGAGCCAGTCCTCAGGGACTGACGACGACTCCCAGATCCGATTATACAAACTCAGTAAATACTGAGACGTGCACGGAGGGAGATGGCGAAGCATCTCATAATGAATACCATCGGAGCCTGCCGCCGTAGAACCTCAGAGAGCCAGGGCAGAACGAAGTTCAGAGAGAGAGAGAAGGGATCGTTATAGGGAAGTCGAAGACGAGTGCAGAAATCTAAAGGACGAGACTCAAGGACAGGTTTACGAGAAGGAAAGATTGGGGAAGATGAAGACCAGAGCTAACAGAAGAAAAGTGGGAACCCAGTTCGATAGCGACCTGCAACGGGTCTGCCACAAGAGTACCATGGAGGTGAAGGACCGGTGAAACATCGGGAACGAACTTACCTGCTATCTTGTGGACACGCTTCCAGATCTGTGGCAGAGAAGTTTCGGACGTAATGGTGGAGACATAAGATGCCCATCATTCACGTTTAGCCATACGGATGGCCCTACGAGCCACCGCACTCGCCTTCCGAAAGAAAAGAAAAGAATCGGCCGTCTGCCGAAGGCGGTGTCTCTTCCAGGCTGCACGCTTACAGCGGACAATCCAAGCACAGTCTGCATTCCACCAGGAAACGCACTTCCGTGGACCCTGAGAGGAAGAGCGAGGAATAGAGCGGAGGGCAGCATCGAAGACAGTGTTAGGAAAAAGGAGGAGAGAGTGAGGGAGAGGTAGAAGGGAGAGGTCAGAGAGAGCAGCGCTGAGGGTAAAGAGGTCCCAGTCCATTTTCGCAAACTGCCGCCTAGGGGAAGGAGAGGGGAGGGCAAAAAGAGAAAAAGGTAACAAGGATGGGGAAATGGTCACTGCCATGGAGGTCATCAAGAACCTGCCACGTGAAATCTAAGTAAAGAGAAGAAGAGCAAAGAGAAAAATCAAGACAGTAAAGGGTGCGAGTCCGTAAGTCCAAATGCGTGCGCTCACCAGAATTCAGAAGAGACAGGGAAGAAGAGAGGATAAACGGCTCAAGAAGGAGACCCCGGGTGTTCGTCAGAACATCACCCCAAAGGGAATGACGACAACTGAAATCACACAGCAAGAGCACAGGCTCCGGCAAGGAGTCTAGTAAGTGTTTCAGATCAGGAAGAGAAAGCGGGACACTCGGGTGGAGGTAAATGGAACAAACAGTGTACTATTTCCCCACAAAGATACGAGCAGCAGAACACTCGAGAGGCGAAGGAAAAAGTAAGGGGACAAAGGGAACATCAGAGCGAATCAAGAGAGCAGAAGAGTTAGGAGTCCCAGCAATAGCTGGGGGGGGGGGGAGAGAAAGGAATAGCCACGAAAGCGACCAGGACGAGCACCAAGCATCGGCTCCTGGAGACAGACACAAAGGGGCGAAACCGCAAAATCAGAAGTTGGAGTTCGAGGAAATTGGCGTAATAACCTCGAACGTTCCATTGAAGAATAGACATCGACGAGAAGAGAAAGGACAACAACAGAGAAGGAAGAAGAAAGAAAGGCAAAAGAACAACACAGCACGTTAAAGAAGATCAGGGTCGGGATCAGGGTCAGTAAAGTCAGGGTTAGGGGGCATGGGTAAACTGAGCAAAGACGGAGGGAAGGAAGCGGGAGAACAGACCAGAGGTGGGTGGGCGGGGTTCGGAGGAGGAGGAGGAGGAGGAAGAGGAAGAGACAACGGAGAGGAGCAGCCAAGGACAGCAGCAGGAAGAAGGGGAGTAGAAAGAGGGAAAGAGGGGAGCGCACCTCAGCCAGGGCAGCAACCGAGAGGGAAGCAGGGGCTAAAGAAACCTCCATAGCAGGAACAGGGGACGTAACCAACAAAACGGGAGGGGAAGGAGCAAGAGATTCAGTAGTAGGGGGCCGAGGAAGAGAGCAAAGCCTTCTTAGCCGAAAAGGAGGAGGAAGGAGAGGAACCAGGCTTGCGCTTCTGACTTAAAGAGACCTGTGTCCCAGCAACTACGTACCGGGCAATGGATTCCAGGGTCTCAACAGGAGAAGCTGAACGAGAGCACACACAAATGCCCTTAGGAGAGCGATGGACATCAGCCCGCACCGACAGGCAGCGGGGAGAGTCAATAGATGGAGGAGAAGGATGGGAAGGAGGATCAGAGAGGGAGACGAGGAAGAAGACACAGGAGACATAACAGACCGGGTAGAAAGAAGGGGATCCCCAGACAGAGGACCAGGAGGGGGACCCTTCGAGACAGAACTCAAAGGAACAGAGGAGGGGGCAGTGGGCATATCAGGGTCCAAGGCCCGAAAACGGTTGTGAGTCTGAGGAAGGCGGAAAGGACGAGGAGAGGAAGAGCGCAACACGCGAGCATAGGAGATGTTAGCATAAGGCGGAAGCCGGCGAACCTGGCGCCTCGCCTCAGGAAAAGATATACGCTCCCAGTGCTTCAAGGTGAGGACGGCTGCCTCAAGCTTGTAATGGATACATGCACGGGAGAAGGTTGGATGGGCCTCACCGCAGTTGAGGCAGCAAACCTGGGGAGAAGTGCACTCTGACTTAGAGTGACCTTCGCCCCCACACAAAGGACAGAGAGGGAGACAGTCCCAGAGCAGCGGAGGGCACCATGCCCAAACCTCCAGCACTTGTTACAGAGCCGAGGAAAAGGAATGTACTCATGGACAGAGCACCTGGCACCAGCAAGAATGACAGAGGGTGGAAGGGTCCTACCATCAAAGGTGATCTTCACAACCCGAAGGGGTTGACGGCGACGACCACGAGGGGGACGAGTAAACTTGTCAACCCAGAGGACAGAAAGGCCCTGGGCATCAAGGATATGCCGAATATCATCGTGGCAGTCCTGCAGATTCCGAACGCTGGTCGCAACATGGGGCGGGAGGAGAATAGTGCCACTACTGGCATTCAACTGAGCGTTCTTTAAGACCCGAACAGGGGTCTCGCCAAGGCAGGATAAGGCAGCCAAGCGGGAAGCCGCATCCTGAGGAGCAGCAGCAACGACACGTGAAGCGAGACGAGTGGGGTTGAAAGTAACAGAGGCATCCACGGAATCAACAAGATTTCGATGGAGGGAGAAATCATCAGGAGGTGCAGAATCAAGAGGGAGGAGATCAAAGTATTAGGCCCACGAAGCGGGATCAAACAAGGCTTGATAGGCATCAGAACGGGAAGGAATCGAGCGAGTGTGGCTGTGTCGAGGACGGCGTTGAGAACCCCCAGAGAGAGAGGGGTTAAAAGGCGCAGTAGTTACAACTAGAGAAGGAGCCGTGCCAGGGAACGAGGTAGTCACAACTGGGGGCTCGGGGCTCGACCCAACCACAGAGGAGGGAGGGGAGCCGAGGGGAGTAGTCAGAGAGGCCAAAGGAGGAGCACGGTCGGGGCTCAATGCAGCGGAGGCCACAGAGCCCGGTCTTCCAACACGGACCGACTCGGGGGCTTGGTCGCCCACCCCACGAGCCTGAGAAGGTAAAGGAGGAACAGAACACAACATAGGTACGAACCATAAAAATTCATTCACGAATGTGCCCCCACACCCACCATGGAGCCACAATTAGAGGCAGGACACCCAACAAGAAGCTATCGCCGATCATGCCGGGGCCCCCTAGGGGTGCGTCATGAGAATACGCCCCACAAACGCCACCTTAAGAACCGTCAGTCCGTCGAGATCGGGTTCAGTGACGAAAGGATGATTGACAATAAAAGTTTTCCCTCGCTCTCGACGTTGGGTACTACAGTTCTACCGGTGCAAGAGTATGCCTCCTCAAGCACCCGGGCATCAAAATGGAAGAAGTCCAAAGGAATAACCAAAAACACGCAAAAGGTCGGCAGGAAACGACAAGCAGATAGGAGAAGAGGGGGAGAAAAACGAAACAGAAGGAAAAGGAAAAGTTGTTCAGCAAAATTTGAGAGGACAGCAGCAGGAGCACAAGGCTACAAAAGGACAGAGGACTGTCCCAAGGAGCATCACACTCCGGCAGCCGTCCACTAAGCCCCCCCTCACGGCAACAACAAGCTGAACGGGGAGGGGGACGAAAGTATTATAGACAACGTCATACCATTATGTAGCATGTCTAGAATAGGTCACGGGTTAAACCGACAGGATGATTACATTCATTTTGTTGACAGGCGACTTACTAACGTTGGTTTGTCAAGGCCATGTCACAGTAGCTCTCCCGAAAAGAAAACAGGCACTCAATTGAAGCATCGTAGTTGTGCAATTGCTCAGGAGAGTGAATATCAAGACTTTCTGGAGGGGGACGCCCTAACAGATTCTCGTAACCTTGCTCACTTAGCGACTTCCATCTCTGAGGTCACGTGTTGACATTTTTTTATTTATTTATTTATGCATATACAAGAATGTACATAAGGAATGTGAGGATACAAATATGGTAATTACAGTCTTGTAAAGCCACTAGCACGCGCAGCGTTTCGGGCAGGTCCTTAATCTAAGAAAATTTTAAGGAGGTAAATACTTGCAAAATTTATAGACAAAAAAATAACAGATTACATGAAATGAAAAAAAAAAAAAGAAGATGAGAGAAAATTGTAGGTACAGTATATTAAAGCACATAGGTAGCTAAGATTGATTGCAATGACAGCTTAAAATGGTAGTTGACAAAAATTGGTAGTCACAATACAGCATATGGCTAGCACATAAAAGAAGACAGCAATGAACACAATGATAAGGTTGTTTGATATTACATAAAAATTAGGAGATTGGGTAACACTAGGTACAGATCAAATTTAAAGCTCAGTGTAGGAAACTAAGAAGATGAAGTTAGGTACTTTTTGGTTTTGCTTTTAAATAAGGCAAAAGTTTTATAGTTTTTCAATTCACTAGGGAGTGAGTTCCATAGACTAGGTCCCTTAATTTGCACAGAGTGTTTACACAGATTAAGTTTGACCCTGGGGATATCAAAGAGATATTTATTTCTGGTGTGGTGATAATGGGTCCTATTACATCTGTCCAGGGAGAGTTTCAGAGCATGGTTTGCATTTAAGAACAGGGTTTTGTAAATGTAGTTGACACAAGAGAATGTGTGGAGGGAGTTAATATTTAGCAAGTTTAGGGATTTAAACAAGGGAGCTGAGTGTTGTCTGAAAGCATAGTTAGTTATTATTCTGATAGCAGATTTTTGCTGTGTGATGATGGGCTTAAGGTGGTTTGCAGTGGTAGACCCCCATGCACAGATACCATAATTAAGATAGGGGTAGATTAGTGCATAATATAGTGAGAGGAGAGCAGAGTTAGGAACATAATATCTGATTTTGGAGAGTATACCAACTGTCTTAGAGACTTTCTTAGTTATGTGTTGAATGTGGGTGCTGAAGTTGAGTCTCTTGTCTAGGAATAGGCCAAGAAACTTGCCATCATTTTTATTACTGATGTTAATGTTGTCTATCTGTAGCTGAATTGCATTTGATGATTTGCTTCCAAATAAGATGTAGTAAGTCTTTTCGATGTTTAATGTTAGTTTGTTCGTTGACATCCATAAGTGGACTTATTTTAATTCTACATGTTCTACACCTGCTGACAATGTGTTGCACTCTCACTCTCACTAAAGTAAGAGTTAAGATTCAGGGAGTGTCCGAGTTATCGGATGTCATTGCAGACAGTGAAACATATAAAATGTATGTTGAACCTTCCTGACATGTTGCTCAGGATGGTACTGTTACACTGTATGTTTCAAACACTAGTAGTGCCGACATCCACCTCCAGTCTGCCACCCACGTTGTAGATTTTGCCCATTACATGTTACTGGTGCGAGTGGTGGATGATGTCTCCATGGAGCATGCAGTGTGTACACTCACACTAGGAGAATGTGGATCTCAGTCAGAGGTGCAGGAGCAACACCTCAATCCTACTGATTTCCTTGCCTCCATGGTTCAACTTTTGGAAATTTTGAACAAAAATAGAGCAGCTGTACCTATACCAGGCAAAATGTTAGGTCTTAAACCTCTAATCTATATAAATAAAAATGTAAATGTTCGTTTGTTCAAAATAGCTAATCTACGAAAGTTCTTCACCAGTTGCTTTCAAATTTTTACACGATGTTCCATTCGCATCCGAGTAAGTTTATATATACATATTATATTGATGTCACATCTGTGATGGAAAAAAACATGCTTTTGTTGAAAAACTGTGTTTTTCATGTGAGAGAAATCTTCGAAACCTCTTTACCGATTGCTTTGAAATTTGGACACAACGTTGCATTTGAATAGGCGCATGTTTTTATATACCTACTATATACATGCCTAACCTGTGACAGGAAAAAACATGTTTTTTTTTAATAAACAGCGCGTAAGAGCATCACATGCTGTAATCTCCCTAAGTTCTTCACCGATTGCTTTGAAATTCTGGCACAACATTCTATCCGAATATGCACATGTTTTTGTATACCTACTATATTGATGCCACACCTGTGACAGGTAAAACCATTTTTTGTCTTAAACAGCGCCATCTGTTGCACATAATACCAACACATGATATACTAAATATGTTATGAATTCCATTTCAATGTTTCCAATTGCAATGATAAATAGAATTTTCATAGATTTCTATTTATTTTAATGTTGACTTAACTATTTTGTGTGACATTGTGTTGGAATTGAGCTGTTTTGTTTACCATACCATTCATTTCGTAAGTATATGTATAGATGCCACTCCTGTGACAGTTAAAAACATTTTTTTTTTTATGAAACAGCACCATCTGTTGCATATAAGAGCCATACACACTGTGCTAAATATGTAAGATTCCGTTTCAATGTTTCTGATTGCATTGACATATTAATTTTTCATATATTTCGATTTACCATCATTTCAATTTATATATATTATATTGTGTGACATTGTCCTGGAATTGAGCTGTGTTGCACAACACTACACACTGCTCATTTCGTGAGTCTAAGAACAGATGCCACACCTGTGACAGGTAAACACTTGCCTTCTTTAAAAACAGCGCCATCTGTTGCACGTAAGAGCAACTCACGCTATACTAAATATGTTACGATTCCAATTCAATGTTTCCAATTTACTTGATAAATTGATTTTTCATATATTTTGATTTTTTTCATTATGATTTAATTATTTTGTGTGACACTCTGTTGGAACTGAGCTTTGTTGTTTACCATACATATGGCAATGTATGGTGAAAACTTATACATATCTACTCATTTCGTGATTATAGTTTATTTTGTTATTTTTCATTGTTTTTCATTTCGTTTTTTTAATTCTTTTTCTTATGTTTCAGTGGTGGGAACATCAGATCATTTGGGAACACATCAGACGAGGGAGTGGGAGGACGAGTGGACGGGAGTGGGGGATAGTACTGAGGACGACGGGGTAGAGGAGGGGGTAATAGTGGGGATGACGAGGGAACGGTGGAGTTGGCGGGGGTGGTAACGAGAGGTCAGGAGAAGGGTGAATGGTGGGAGGGACAAGAGGACATGAGAGTGGGGGATGGTGGGGAGGACGAGGGAACAGGGGAGGGGGTGAATAGTAGGGAGGACGAGGGATGGGGGGAGTGGGAGATGGTGGAGAAGACGAGGGGACGGTGGAGTGGAGGATGGTAGGGAGGAAATAGGGATGGGGTAGAGAGAAAATGGCAGGGATGAAGAGGGGATGAGGGAGTAGGGAATGGATGGGAGGAGGAAGGGATGGGGGAGTGAGGAATGGTTGGGAAGACGAGAGAATGGAGGAGGGGGAATGGTGGGGAGGACTGGGAGACAGGGGGAAGGTTCCTCAGCAAAGCATGTGTGTTGCTGAGCCACAGCAACGCGTGGCCGGGTACAGCTAGATACATATAAAATTCCCCTTGAGCAAGGAACTAGACCAATTTATGTACCAGCTTACAGTCTACCACATTCTCAGAGCAGAAGCTGATAGACTTATAGAGGAAATGATACAGGATGATGTAATAGAGTGGAGGAATTCACCATGGGATGCCCCGATGATTCTTGTATCAAAACGAGATGGGACATGAAGACTGGTATCAACTACTAGAAGCTTAACAGAGTAACTATACCTGACCGTTTCCCATCTCTAGTCATAAATGATTTGTTGGAAAGCATTGGTTGAAACAAGGTATTCTCAACTTTGGATTTGTTTCAAGGATTATGTCAAATCCCAATTGATGAGGAAAGTAAACAGTTGACAGCCTTTAGTACTCCCAATGGTCCTTTTAATTTTAAGAAAATGCCATTTGGGTTGTGGAGTAGTCAAATAACCTTTTTCAGGCTCATAATAAACCTTTTTCATAAATTTGCACTTGTAGTGTAGTAGTACACTTAGAAGTAGTAGAAGGTAGTACTCTTCTGGTGTACCATCATGATCATGTTGCAAGATGTTCAGGCTCACTTACACAACCTTGAGAAAATGTTTGCAACTCAAGCTGAAGCAACTTTAAAGATAAAATTCTCAAAGTGCTAATTTTTAAAGAAGATAATTTCGTAGGTCATACAGTTACCTCTTCAGGAATCACCTTGAATGAATAAAAAACTATTGCTGCTTGTGATTTTCCAACGCCATGTATTGCAGAAGCCGTAAGACAGTTGACAAGTCTTTTAGGATTATATAATTTATTTATTGCTGGATTCTCTATAATAACCTCTCCCTTTTACAAGTTGCAAAGAAAACATGAACCCTTTGTTTGGGAAGAATCCCAAGATCAGTCATTAAGTAAACTCAAAGCAGCATTGATCTCTTCACCTGTCTTTAGGTACCCAGATTTTTCTAAACCTTTCACATTAGTCACAGATGACAGTGATGTAGGCTTGGGTGCTGCATGACTTCACATTGAGGGACACAGAGATCACACAATAGCTTATGCTAGCTGCACATTATCTAAAAAAAAGATAAAAATTATAGTGCAACTGAGTGTGAAGCTTTAGGAGTTATATGGGCTCTAAATATTTCAGGGATATAATCTATAATTATCCTGTCCATGTTCTTACATTAAGAACATCTTCATTACATCAACCATTAATTCCTTTGTTCATGAATAAGAATCCCGTTGGAAAGTTTGCTAGATATTTGTTCATTCAAGAGTTCAATCCTCCAATTTGGTTATATTGCAGGGAAACAAAATGTTGTAGGTGATGCTATTTTTTAACACGTAGCTGCAATTCATGTAAATTATTCAACATAGATGCTACAGAAGTTGAGGCAGACAAGACCTTATATGGGCACCTGGCATTAAGTTTTTGACAAAGCAAGATACTTGTTCGACTCACAAACCCCCAATACCATTGAAAGAGTTAGTGATGAATTGACAATTTACTGTGTAGAGTAGTAACGCTAGGGATCTTTCTTGGGAGGTGTTGTCAGCTAGTTGTCCCAGCATTATTAGTACCAACTATAATCAAGTGCACATCCAGGAAAGGATCATACTCTCCAGCAAGGTCAGTTGAAGTATTTCTGGCCCAAAATGACTAAAGAGATTGCTCATTATGTTGAAAGTTGTTTAATTTGTTTTAAGTATAAGGGACAGGTCAAGGGACCAAATCCTATTCATGTGTACCCAGCGACTAAGTACCTTGGGAACAAGTATCAAAGGATTTGTAAAAAAAAAATTACAGAAACAGAAAAGGAGAACAAACATTTGCTCTTAATGGTTGATAATTTTTTCACATTGTTGTGAATTAGCTCCTATCCAGAACAAAACAGAAACTATAGCCAGTGCATTCCATGACCAAATAATTGGTAGATACAGTACACTAAAAGTTATTCTCTCAGATAACGGTCGAGAGCTCAGTAATAGTTTACGCTCACGGCTAACGATTGCCATAGTTTTTTATTTTGTGCGGGTCTCATGTCAGGTTTGGTGAAATGTTACATATATATTCTTCTAGAGCATTCTCTTGCGAACAAATTGATACTAAATTTAAATACATACATGGAATATTAAGGTGAGCAGACCGAAAAGATTATAAACATTTTAGTGTTGCCTCGCGGTCACCCGAAACGACCGGCTCAATCCCAGAAAGTTCACAGTTTCTTCTTCTTCTTCTTGAGAATAGGTGCAGTTTGCATGAAGGGGTAACCCTCCCGATGACTGCACCAGGACAGATGTAAGGAGATGCGTTGATGGTGAGGAGGAGAAGAAAGTCAAAAGCGGTAGATGTGATGGGCCGTAGAGAGAGGAGTGGCGACGAAAACAGAGGCGAACGTTAGAGGGAGACTCCCCGCACCGGGGGGGCGGGGAGTCGTGGTCACGGCGGCAGCTGATCCAGGCACGGCATAGCCGTGTGCGCAAGATGGGAACTAATACTTCTCCGGAAACTTGCATATCGGAAAGCGCAAGCAGTACGCTTCCCAAATCACCCACAGGTCGGCGGGCAGCCGGCCATCAGGCAGTACCCTCGGCTGAGACATCCTATCCGGCACCCTATAAACAAACACCTTCTCAGACGATACCCAGATAGTGGACGAGCACCATGGGATCGGAAGCACCCGGGCATCCCAATAAGGGCCCAATTCCGGACCCTCACAGGGCACGACCCCAGCAGACGGGACTAGGCAACCACCAGACCGGGGCAATGAAGGAGGGGGAACAGCAGGGGATGCAGGCGCGGCAGCGACCCCACCACAGGGCACAGGAGCCAAGGCTCCCCGGCGCACATCTTTCCGCAACATCACGACGAGGTCCCGATCATCAGGGACAACCCCCCACTGCGGGGATCCAACAGCAGGTGACACAGGAAGGGGGACACAGGTAGCAACTTCGGAGCCCCGCACAGCACCATCATCCACGGCGGGGGACGCCAGCTGAGCACCATACTCCCCCACCTCCTCCCAAGGCACACCACGAAGGGGAGACACACTCCGAGCCCGCCGCGAACGCTTCGAGACAGGCCGCACCACACCACGCCCAGCAGGCCCCTCCGCAGGCACGGCCACCATCGTTACATCCACACAGGCCACACCCGCACCGTCCGAAGAGTCCACAGAGGCCACATCACCCACACTGTCTACATCATCCACGGAAACAGCCTCAGAACACCGACGTGCACGCTTCTGCAAAGGAACGGAAAGAGCAGAACCACAGTCGTTAACACACACAGGCACGGCAGGCACCTCACCTTGCCGAAGCACCCCCTCCAAAACAGCAGAACCTGCGTCCCCGGGAGCCGTTACCACATCCACAGGCGGGGGTGGGACATGAACCTCCACCGGGACACCCTGCACTACACGCAGCGCAGGCGACGCCCCGTCACCCCCACACACCGGCTCAACAACCCCAGGGGCCACAGCAGTCACCTGACGTGTCGCACAGGCCGTAGAGCTCTCCTCAACAGGCAGAGCAGCAGACAGGCAGTCAGGCGCCTCAGGCACAGCACCCACACCGTCCGAACGCAACAGGGGCGGAAAATCCTCCGCACGAAGAACATGCACCCGACCAGTTGCTCCCACGTCGCACGCCGCAGCCAGATGACCTTCGTGATCACACCGATAACAGGTGCGCGGTTGACCCCGGTACTGGCAGCGGAGCGTGTAACCCAACACGGACATCGATGACGGTACACTACACTTCAGCGACATCGTCAGGGTGCGGGAGCCGTCAAGCATACCAACACAGTGCCCGGCAACGACCTTATTCCATCGGACACTTAACAGCCCCAAACCGTTCGAAACAGGAGGTTAAAAAGTCGTCCTGAAATTCGAAGGGGGCACCATGCACTGTCACAGACGTCAAGGTGACACTGAGATTCACTACCTTAACGGTGCCAGCAGTATCAGGGAGAGGGTAAACACGCCCCTCACACCGCTCGAGAAACGCCTGAAAGGCAGCCTGGAGGCGGAACTTGACTACAGCACGGTGGCCATGAAGCAGCTGGATGCCCACCAGGTCCGACAGCTCCACATGCAGCACGTCCACCAGGGCGACACCAACCAATGGATGGTCCACTGGCACCGTAAACGCCAGACCAGCTGACAGCGTCCTCGCCATTGGAGGGCGAGACGTCCCCATGGCTAAGCAAACGTCACCCTGTCAGTGGCAAACCACCACCAGCAGGGCAAACAAGCGATCACCCAACGTAAACACTAGCCAGAAGCGGAGAGACCTCAGGAACGTCCGACCTGGCCGGCGGTCACCACGCAACCCCGTACACAGTTTACTCCACGGAGCGCGAAAGTGTTAACTAGTTTGTGTGATTTGTATAACATTAAAAAATGTTGTATTATGTCATATCATCCAGCAAGTTATGGGTTAGCAGAGCGTACTAACCGGAAAGTGTTATATGCTTTGAGAGTCAATTTGAATTTTGATAACAGTAATTGGGATAAATTTATACCCTTAGTTCAGTGTGCCATAAATTCTTCAATTAATGCTTCTATAGGAAACACCCCTCATGCTATTCCTTAAGGCACAGATAAGATCCTTCCTAATGAATTGATTACTGTACCCCATCCCCCCACCCACATGCTCCTTTGTATAACTCAGATGATTATGTTCAAGTAAAGCGATGATATGTGCAACTAGTTTTCAAGAAAATGCGAGAACACTCGTCTAATGCAACAGCAGAATTTACTCGAGAAAGGAATGCATGAGCTAAGCCCAGTAAAATAACTGTCGGATCTGTAGTAATGGTCAACAGCAGGGCAGGGCCCCTAACAGGTGGGTGGACAGTGTTTCGGATTCGTAGTCCTGAGGTTCCGGGTTCGATCCCTGGTGGAGGCGGAAACAAATGGGCAAAATGTTTCTTTCACCCTGATGCCTCTGTTACCTAGCAGTAAACAGGTTCCTGGGAGTTAGACAGCTGCTACAGACTGCTTTCTGTGGGTGTATAATAAAAAAGAGGCCTGGTCGAGGACCGGGCCGCGGGGACGCTAAGCCCCGAAATCATCTCAAGATAAACTCAAGAATATGGTACTTAACCAAGACAGGTCTGGCTCTATGTACAAGCTTACTAAGAAATATTTGGGTTCATATAAAGTAATAGACCTTATTAAGGGTAACAAGTACAAACTTGAGAATTTGTTAAGAGGAGAGTATATAAATTAAGCCTTACACCACATGAAGTTAGCTAAAGTGACTGTTGATGAGACTGCTGCAGAAGATGACAATGGAGCTCCCCCAGACAGATTCTCCTATTAAGACACCACCTACTGTGGTTGACAGACCACTTGACGTAGAGCTACCCCATGCCATCACTCATAATCTTAGATTTAGACCTTTAGTCTCAACTATGCACTCACCACAAGTCCACTGTCTAGATGTTAATGAGATTAATTACCAAGATGAGAGCTTGACACATGCAGTTTCATCTGTTTGTGATCTTTAATCAGAGCCAGAGTTGTACAGTGCTCTTGACGAACTACGTGTTGACATTCGCAGAATCTAAAACTAAGTGCATTCTGCAGTAATTGTTCTGTTTTTGTTTGGCCAGATGCGACAACTATAGTCTCCTGGACGAATGAGTTCTCTTGTTTGTTGCCTTACTTCCCAGTACCTCTTCCTCATGTGTCTTAATATTATTGCACAATGCTATGTCTATACTATTTCAACTTTGTACTGTTTCTTATTCATATGCCAGTGTGAAGTCTACTGTGCCATTTGTATTTTTACAGAGCATGTCATCAAGAGTTCTCTTAGTGTCCCAGCAACCACACTGAGGCCAAGGATTCCTGACAAGGAACAGTTCCTGTCACTCCAGAGTTGACTGATTGACTGCAATCACCAAGATGTAGCCTTCTTGGTCCAGTCCTTGTAAATATTTGGTAGATATTGTGCATATTTGTTTTCTGATCTCTAATAAATTCATTATGGTTGTTAGGTCATAACTCTTGTTCTATTTAATTCAGATAATTGTCTTGTATGATTTCCAAGCACGTATCACTGACAAGATATTGATTTTTTTTACACAATCCTTTTTTGAGTATATATTCATAACTGATGATTAGACATGAACATGTTCTCACGGTCTTGTTTCAATTAATGCATTTCAAAAGGATTTCAAAATGAGTAAGACTATGTTCTAATTTTGCTGTTCTCATGGCAAGCGGTGTCAGTATAAACGCACACCTCTACTGCCATTTATTATTTAATCTGATATTTTACATTTTAAGGCATTAAGCAAGCCAGCGAGGTCCTTCAGAATCTATGTATTAGCTAGCCAGAGACTTATCGACAAGGGATTAAGATTTGGTAGGGTGTCTCAGTGGTGTCAGCCATCAAATTGTAGAAGATTGGAGTTTAGCCAATCCCGAGACATCTAGGCCTCTGACGTCATTTCCCCTTGAGTCAGGGAGTGTCTGCTCTAAAGTGGGCACCGGCTGTATTTCATGGACCTAGGGCCAGGTAGGACCTCGGGGTGCTGGACCTATCTTATTACCTCACTCAATAAAGTCCCGTGACGCATTCTAGTGTATTCTCTACTGTCCCAAGTAAGAGCTATCACCAATACTGCAACCAACAAGTAACTAAGCAAATTAGTACACCAGGACTAATATACCTCAATTCACCGGGGTATAATAATAATAAGCCCCAGTACACCAGAGGTAATATACTCCAGTACACTGGGTGTAATGTACCCCAGAGGAAATATACTCCAGTACACTGGGGGGGGGGTAATATATCCCTGTACACTGGGGATAATGTACCCCAGTACACTGGGAGTAATATACCCCAGCACTCCGGCGTAATATCCCCTAGTACTCACGTGTCGTCGAAGTGGGGCAGTACCGGGCTGTTCTTGACGAAGGCAAGGACGTCCTGGTCGACTTGGACTGCTTCCCGCCCAAGGTAGAACCGGCAAGGTTGTCCTTCTCTCTCGAACTGGTTTGCGCGACCCACGGCGGAGCTGTACACATCTGGGGGTGAGGGAAGTGTTCTTACCAGAAGGGAAGGGAGTGGAGTGGGGTGAGACTGGGTAGCAGGAGCAGTGGGGTGAGACTGCAGAACTGGGTATAGTGGGGTGTGTGGAAAATAATCCACAGCCTAGTACAGTAGTTCTGGTGTGGACTCCCCAGCAAGGTCTCCTTAACACTTGAGCGGCTCTCAGCTCACCCTAATGAGTTTTAACAAGCGATCTCCTCAATCAGGAAATTTTAATTTATAAGCTTTGTTATGAAGCATAACCATTAACTTAAATATGTGCATAGCATTTATTAATATTACAATACATTAGTCGATAATCGTTAATTAAGTTCAATAAATAAAATTACTCACCCCACCAGCGAGGGAGGAGGGAGGCAGGCGGCGCCATTACTGACACCACCTGCAGCAACACGCACTACGCGAGGGAGGCAGGAGGCGCCATTACTGACACCACCTGCAGCAACACGCACTACGCGAGGGAGGCAGGCGGCGCCATTACTGACACCACCTGCAGCAACACGCACTACGCGAGGGAGGCAGGCGGCGCCATTACTGACACCACCTGCAGCAACACGCACTACGCGAGGGAGGCAGGCGGCGCCATTACTGACACCACCTGCAGCAACACGCACTACGCGAGGGAGGCAGGCGGCGCCATTACTGACACCACCTGCAGCAACACGCTCTACGCGAGGGAGGCAGGCGGCGCCATTACTGACACCACCTGCAGCAACACGCTCTACGCGAGGGAGGCAGGCGGCGCCATTACTGACACCACCTGCAGCAACACGCACTACGCGAGGGAGGCAGGCGGCGCCATTACTGACACCACCTGCAGCAACACGCTCTACGCGAGGGAGGCAGGCGGCGCCATTACTGACACCACCTGCAGCAACACGCACTACGCGAGGGAGGCAGGCGGCGCCATTACTGACACCACCTGCAGCAACACGCTCTACGCGAGGGAGGCAGGCGGCGCCATTACTGACACCACCTGCAGCAACACGCACTACGCGAGGGAGGCAGGCGGCGCCATTACTGACACTACCTGCAGCAACACGCACTACGCGAGGGAGGCAGGCGGCGCCATTACTGACACCACCTGCAGCAACACGCACTACGCGAGGGAGGCAGGCGGCACCATTACTGACACCACCTGCAGCAACACGCACTACGCGAGGGAGGCAGGCGGCGCCATTACTGACACTACCTGCAGCAACACGCACTACACGAGGGAGGCAGGAGGCACCATTACTGACACCACCTGCAGCAACAAGCACTACGCGAGGGAGGCAGGCGGCGCCATTACTGACACCACCTGCAGCAACACGCACTACGCGAGGGAGGCAGGAGGCGCCATTACTGACACTACCTGCAGCAACACGCACTACGCGAGGGAGGCAGGAGGCGCCATTACTGACACCACCTGCAGCAACACGCACTACACGAGGGAGGCAGGAGGCACCATTACTGACACCACCTGCAGCAACACGCACTACGCGAGGGAGGCAGGAGGCGCCATTACTGACACCACCTGTAGCAACAAGCACTACGCGAGGGAGGCAGGCGGCGCCATTACTGATACCACCTGCAGCAACACGCACTACACGAGGGAGGCAGGAGGCACCATTACTGACACCACCTGTAGCAACAAGCACTACGCGAGGGAGGCAGGCGGCGCCATTACTGACACCACCTGCAGCAACACGCACTACGCGAGGGAGGCAGGCGGCGCCATTACTGACACCACCTGCAGCAACACGCACTACACGAGGGAGGCAGGAGGCACCATTACTGACACCACCTGTAGCAACAAGCACTACGCGAGGGAGGCAGGCGGCGCCATTACTGACACCACCTGCAGCAACAAGCACTACGCGAGGGAGGCAGGAGGCGCCATTACTGACACCACCTGCAGCAACAAGCACTACGCGAGGGAGGCAGGCGGCGCCATTACTGACACCACCTGCAGCAACAAGCACTACGCGAGGGAGGCAGGAGGCGCCATTACTGACACCACCTGCAGCAACAAGCACTTTGCGAGGGAGGCAGGAGGCGCCATTACTGACACCACCTGCAGCAACAAGCACTACGCGAGGGAGGTAGGAGGCGCCATTACTGACACCACCTGCAGCAACACGCACTACGCGAGGGAGGCAGGCGGCGCCATTACTGACACCACCTGCAGCAACACGCACTACGCGAGGGAGGCAGGAGGCGCCATTACTGACACCACCTGCAGCAACAAGCACTACGCGAGGGAGGCAGGAGGCGCCATTACTGACACCACCTGCAGCAACACGCACTACGCGAGGGAGGCAGGCGGCGCCATTACTGACACCACCTGCAGCAACACGCACTACGCGAGGGAGGCAGGCGGCGCCATTACTGACACCACCTGCAGCAACAAGCACTACGCGAGGGAGGCAGGAGGCGCCATTACTGACACCACCTGCAGCAACACGCACTACGCGAGGGAGGCAGGCGGCGCCATTACTGACACCACCTGCAGCAACACGCACTACGCGAGGGAGGCAGGCGGCGCCATTACTGACACCACCTGCAGCAACACGCACTACGCGAGGGAGGCAGGCGGCGCCATTACTGACACTACCTGCAGCAAGACCCATCATGCGAATGATGGATAACAGTGATAAATTCCAGGTACTCAGGTACGGCAAAAATGAGGATCTGAAACATAATACAGGGTAAAAAACACAAACGAATCTTCCCGTAGTAGAAAAACAGCATGTCAAGGATTTGGGAATAATAATGTCTGACGACCTAACGTTTAGGGAGCATAACCAAGCAAATATTGCGACAGCCAGAAAAATGATAGGATGGATTACGAGAACTTTCAAATCCAGGGATCCCATCACAATGGTTGTACTCTTCAAGTCACTTGTGTTGTCCCGTCTCGAGTACTGCTCAGTACTCACTTTCCCCTTCAGAGCAGGAGAGATTGCTGAAATAGAGGGAATACAGAGAACATATACGGCACGCATAGACGAGATAAAACACCTAAATTATTGGGATCGTCTCAAAGCTCTCCAAATGTACTCTCTAGAAAGAAGACGAGAGAGATACCAAATAATATACACCTGGAAAATACTGGAGGGCCAGGTCCCAAATCTACACAGTAAAATAACAACGTACTGGAGTGAACGATATGGAAGAAAATGCAAGATTGAACCAGTGAAGAGCAGAGGTGCCATAGGCACAATCAGAGAACACTGTATAAACATCAGAGGTCCGCGGTTGTTCAACGTCCTCCCAGCAACTATAAGAAATATTGCTGGAACAACCGTGGACATCTTCAAGAGAAAACTGGACTGTTTTCTAAGAGAAGTTCCGGATCAGCCGGGCTGTGGTGGGTATGTGGGCCTGCGGGCCGCTCCAAGCAACAGCCAGGTGGACCAAACTCTCACAAGTCGAGCCTGGCCTCGGGCCGGGCTTGGGGAGTAGAAGAACTCCCAGAACCCCATCAACCAGGTATCAACCAGGTACCAGGCGAAGAAGGGAGGTGGGAGGTGCCATTACCAAGGAAACATAAAACGTTGTAGCAACCTCCACTAACGTTTCAACAGGGTAGTTGGAAAGGCAAGTTGGTTGTGTGGTTCAACAGGCACTTGAGCAACCATAAACCAAAGAATAGTAAAGTATTTCTTTATGTAATATCGTAAATACGGTCTTTTCTAACACTGGTTTCTCCTGTATATGTTAAAAAAATACTTTTTTTCACATTTAAATATTCAATTTATGTACAATACATATATAAATTGTGAATGTTGTTCCATACCTGTATGAAACATTCTTAAAAATTTAGTTAATTGAACTATACGTTCATGTTTATATATTAAATTTATGTCATTTTGTAATGTACAACTAGGAGAGTACATTTAGGTGAGTACAACTTGGTGAGCACTGCTAGGTAAGTACATGTAGGTGACTACAACTACACGTGTCATGCCGTGGTGTGGAGGAGGAGTTAGTGGTGTGGAGGAGGGGGGGGTAGTGGTGTGGAGGAGGAGTTAGTGGAGTGGAGGAGGGGGGGGTAGTGGTGTGGAGGAGGAGTTAGTGGTGTGGAGGAGGGGGGGGGGGTAGTGGTGTGGAGGAGGAGTTAGTGGTGTGGAGGAGGGGGGGGGTAGTGGTGTGGAGGAGGGGGGGGGGTAGTGGTGTGGAGGAGGAGTAGGTAGTGGTGTGGAGGAGGAGGAGGTAGTGGTGTGGAGGAGGAGGAGGTGGTGTGGAGGAGGAGGTAGTGGTGTGGAGGAGAAGATAGTGGTGTGGAAGAGGGGGGGTAGTGGTGTGGAGGAGGGGGTAGTGGTGTGGAGGAGGAGGTAGTGATGTGGAGGAGGGGGGGGTAGTGGTGTGGAGGAGGGGGGGGGAAGTGGTGTGGAGGAGGGGGTAGTGGTGTGGAGGAGGAGGTAGTGGTGTGGAGGGGTAGTGGTGTGGAGGAGGAGGAGGGGGGTAGTGGTGTGGAGGAGGGGGTAGTGGTGTGGAGGAGGGGTAGTGGTGTGGAGGAGGGGGTAGTGGTGTGGAGGAAGGGTAGTGGTGTGGAGGAGGGGGTAGTGGTGTGGAGGAGGGGTAGTGGTGTGGAGGAGGGGTAGTGGTGTGGAGGAGGGGGTAGTGGTGTGGAGGAGGGGTAGTGGTGTGGAGGAGGGGGTAGTGGTGTGGAGGAGGGGTAGTGGTGTGGAGGAGGGGGTAGTGGTGTGGAGGAGGGGGTAGTGGTGTGGAGGAGGGGTAGTGGTGTGGAGGAGGGGGTAGTGGTGTGGAGGAGGGGTTAGTGGTGTGGAGGAGGAGGTAGTGGTGTGGAGGAGGAGGTAGTGGTGTGGAGGAGGGGGAGGTAGTGGTGTGGAGGAGGGGGGGGTAGTGGTGTGGAGGAGGGGGGGGTAGTGGTGTGGAGGAGGGGGGGGTAGTGGTGTGGAGGAGGGGGTAGTGGTGTGGAGGAGGAGGTAGTGGTGTGGAGGAGGAGGAGGGGGGTAGTGATGTGGAGGAGGGGGTAGTGGTGTGGAGGAGGGGTAGTGGTGTGGAGGAGGGGTAGTGGTGTGGAGGAGGGGGTAGTGGTGTGGAGGAGGGGTAGTGGTGTGGAGGAGGGGGTAGTGGTGTGGAGGAGGGGTAGTGGTGTGGAGGAGGGGGTAGTGGTGTGGAGGAGGGGGTAGTGGTGTGGAGGAGGGGTAGTGGTGTGGAGGAGGGGGTAGTGGTGTGGAGGAGGGGTAGTGGTGTGGAGGAGGGGGGGGTAGTGGTGTGGAGGAGGGGGGGTAGTGGTGTGGAGGAGGGGGTAGTGGTGTGGAGGAGGGGGTAGTGGTGTGGAGGAGGGGGTAGTGGTGTGGAGGAGGGGTAGTGGTGTGGAGGAGGGGTAGTGGTGTGGAGGAGGGGGTAGTGGTGTGGAGGAGGGGGTAGTGGTGTGGAGGAGGGGGTAGTGGTGTGGAGGAGGGGGTAGTGGTGTGGAGGAGGGGGTAGTGGTGTGGAGGAGGGGGGTAGTGGTGTGGAGGAGGGGGTAGTGGTGTGGAGGAGGGGGGGTAGTGGTGTGGAGGAGGGGGGGGTAGTGGTGAGGAGGGGGGGTAGTGGTGTGGAGGAGGGGGTAGTGGTGTGGAGGAGGGGGTAGTGGTGTGGAGGAGGGGGTAGTGGTGTGGAGGAGGGGTAGTGGTGTGGAGGAGGGGTAGTGGTGTGGAGGAGGGGGTAGTGGTGTGGAGGAGGGGGTAGTGGTGTGGAGGAGGGGGTAATGGTGTGGAGGAGGGGGTAGTGGTGTGGAGGAGGGGGTAGTGGTGTGGAGGAGGGGGTAGTGGTGTGGAGGAGGGGTAGTGGTGTGGAGGAGGGGTAGTGGTGTGGAGGAGGGGGTAGTGGTGTGGAGGAGGGGGTAGTGGTGTGGAGGAGGGGTAGTGGTGTGGAGGAGGGGGTAGTAGTGTGGAGGAGGGGGTAGTGGTGTGGAGGAGGGGGTAGTGGTGTGGAGGAGGGGGTAGTGGTGTGGAGGAGGGGTAGTGGTGTGGAGGAGGGGTAGTGGTGTGGAGGAGGGGTAGTGGTGTGGAGGAGGGGGTAGAGGTGTGGAGGAGGGGTAGTGGTGTGGAGGTGGGGGTAGTGGTGTGGAGGAGGGTGTAGTGGTGTGGAGGAGGGGTAGTGGTGTGGAGGAGGGGGGTAGTGGTGTGGAGGAGGGGTAGTGGTGTGGAGGAGGGGTAGTGGTGTGGAGGAGGGGGTAGTGGTGTGGAGGAGGGGGTAGTGGTGTGGAGGAGGGGGTAGTGGTGTGGAGGAGGGGTAGTGCTGTGGAGGAGGGGGTAGTGGTGTGGAGGAGGGGGTAGTGGTGTGGAGGAGGGGGTAGTGGTGTGGAGGAGGGGGTAGTGGTGTGGAGGAGGGGGTAGTGGTGTGGAGGAGGGGGTAGTGGTGTGGAGGAGGGGGTAGTGGTGTGGAGGAGGGGTAGTGGTGTGGAGGAGGGGGTAGTGGTGTGGAGGAGGGGGTAGTGGTGTGGAGGAGGGGGTAGTGGTGTGGAGGAGGGGGTAGTGGTGTGGAGGAGGGGGGTAGTGGGTGTGGAGGAGGGGGTAGTGGTGTGGAGGAGGGGGTAGTGTGTGGAGGAGGGGGTAGTGGTGTGGAGGAGGAGGTAGTGGTGTGGAGGAGGGGGTAGTGGTGTGGAGGAGGGGGGTAGTGGTGTGGAGGAGGGGGGTAGTGGTGTGGAGGAGGGGGTAGTGGTGTGGAGGAGGGGGTAGTGGTGTGGAAGGAGGGGGTAGTGGTGTGGAGGAGGAGGGTTAGTGGTGTGGAGGAGGGGGTAGTGTGTGGAGGAGGGGGGTAGTGGTGTGGAGGAGGGGGTAGTGGTGTGGAGGAGGGGTAGTGGTGTGGAGGAGGGGGTAGTGGTGTGGAGGAGGGGGTAGTGGTGTGGAGGAGGGGGTAGTGGTGTGGAGGAGGGGGTAGTGGTGTGGAGGAGGGGTAGTGGTGTGGAGGAGGGGTAGTGGTGTGGAGGAGGGGGTAGTGGTGTGGAGGAGGGGGTAGTGGTGTGGAGGAGGGGGTAGTGGTGTGGAGGAGGGGGTAGTGGTGTGGAGGAGGGGGTAGTGGTGTGGAGGAGGGGGTAGTGGTGTGGAGGAGGGGGTAGTGGTGTGGAGGAGGGGGTAGTGGTGTGGAGGAGGGGGTAGTGGTGTGGAGGAGGGGTAGTGGTGTGGAGGAGGGGGTAGTGGTGTGGAGGAGGGGGTAGTGGTGTGGAGGAGGGGGTAGTGGTGTGGAGGAGGGGGTAGTGGTGTGGAGGAGGGGGTAGTGGTGTGGAGGAGGGGGTAGTGGTGTGGAGGAGGGGTAGTGGTGTGGAGGAGGGGGTAGTGGTGTGGAGGAGGGGGTAGTGGTGTGGAGGAGGGGGTAGTGGTGTGGAGGAGGGGGTAGTGGTGTGGAGGAGGGGTAGTGGTGTGGAGGAGGGGGTAGTGGTGTGGAGGAGGGGTAGTGGTGTGGAGGAGGGGGTAGTGGTGTGGAGGAGGGGGTAGTGGTGTGGAGGAGGGGGTAGTGGTGTGGAGGAGGGGGTAGTGGTGTGGAGGAGGGGGTAGTGGTGTGGAGGAGGGGTAGTGGTGTGGAGGAGGGGGTAGTGGTGTGGAGGAGGGGGTAGTGGTGTGGAGGAGGGGTAGTGGTGTGGAGGAGGGGTAGTGGTGTGGAGGAGGGGGTTAGTGGTGTGGAGGAGGGGGTAGTGGTGTGGAGGAGGGGGTAGTGGTGTGGAGGAGGGGGTAGTGGTGTGGAGGAGGGGTAGTGGTGTGGAGGAGGGGGTAGTGGTGTGGAGGAGGGGGTAGTGGTGTGGAGGAGGGGGTTAGTGGTGTGGAGGAGGGGGTAGTGGTGTGGAGGAGGGGGTAGTGGTGTGGAGGAGGGGTTAGTGGTGTGGAGGAGGGGGTAGTGGTGTGGAGGAGGGGTTAGTGGTGTGGAGGAGGGGGTAGTGGTGTGGAGGAGGGGTTAGTGGTGTGGAGGAGGGGGTAGTGGTGTGGAGGAGGGGTAGTGGTGTGGAGGAGGGGTAGTGGTGTGGAGGAGGGGGTAGTGGTGTGGAGGAGGGGGTAGTGGTGTGGAGGAGGGGTAGTGGTGTGGAGGAGGGGTAGTGGTGTGGAGGAGGGGTAGTGGTGTGGAGGAGGGGGTAGTGGTGTGGAGGAGGGGGTAGTGGTGTGGAGGAGGGGGTTAGTGGTGTGGAGGAGGGGTAGTGGTGTGGAGGAGGGGTAGTGGTGTGGAGGAGGGGTAGTGGTGTGGAGGAGGGGGTAGTGGTGTGGAGGAGGGGGTAGTGGTGTGGAGGAGGGGGTAGTGGTGTGGAGGAGGGGGTAGTGGTGTGGAGGAGGGGGTAGTGGTGTGGAGGAGGGGGTAGTGGTGTGGAGGAGGGGGTAGTGGTGTGGAGGAGGGGGTAGTGGTGTGGAGGAGGGGGTAGTGGTGTGGAGGAGGGGGTAGTGGTGTGGAGGAGGGGTAGTGGTGTGGAGGAGGGGGTAGTGGTGTGGAGGAGGGGGTAGTGGTGTGGAGGAGGGGGTAGTGGTGTGGAGGAGGGGTAGTAGGTGTGGAGGAGGGGGTAGTGGTGTGGAGGAGGGGGTAGTGGTGTGGAGGAGGGGTTAGTGGTGTGGAGGAGGGGGTAGTGGTGTGGAGGAGGGGTTAGTGGTGTGGAGGAGGGGGTAGTGGTGTGGAGGAGGGGTTAGTGGTGTGGAGGAGGGGGTAGTGGTGTGGAGGAGGGGGTAGTGGTGTGGAGGAGGGGGTAGTGGTGTGGAGGAGGGGGTAGTGGTGTGGAGGAGGGGTTAGTGGTGTGGAGGAGGGGTAGTGGTGTGGAGGAGGGGGTAGTGGTGTGGAGGAGGGGGTAGTGGTGTGGAGGAGGGGGTAGTAGGTGTGGAGGAGGGGGTAGTGGTGTGGAGGAGGGGTTAGTGGTGTGGAGGAGGGGGTAGTGGTGTGGAGGAGGGGTAGTGGTGTGGAGGAGGGGGTAGTGGTGTGGAGGAGGGGTAGTGGTGTGGAGGAGGGGTTAGTGGTGTGGAGGAGGGGTAGTGGTGTGGAGGAGGGGTAGTGGTGTGGAGGAGGGGGTAGTGGTGTGGAGGAGGGGGTAGTGGTGTGGAGGAGGGGGTAGTGGTGTGGAGGAGGGGGTTAGTGGTGTGGAGGAGGGGGTAGTGGTGTGGAGGAGGGGGTAGTGGTGTGGAGGAGGGGGTAGTGGTGTGGAGGAGGGGGTAGTGGTGTGGAGGAGGGGGTAGTGGTGTGGAGGAGGGGGTAGTGGTGTGGAGGAGGGGGTAGTGGTGTGGAGGAGGGGGTAGTGGTGTGGAGGAGGGGGTAGTGGTGTGGAGGAGGGGGTAGTGGTGTGGAGGAGGGGGTAGTGGTGTGGAGGAGGGGGTAGTGGTGTGGAGGAGGGGGTAGTGGTGTGGAGGAGGGGGTAGTGGTGTGGAGGAGGGGGTAGTGGTGTGGAGGAGGGGGTAGTGGTGTGGAGGAGGGGGTAGTGGTGTGGAGGAGGGGGTAGTGGTGTGGAGGAGGGGGTAGTGGTGTGGAGGAGGGGGTAGTGGTGTGGAGGAGGGGGGGTAGTGGTGTGGAGGAGGGGGTAGTGGTGTGGAGGAGGGGTTAG
Source organism: Procambarus clarkii (assembly GCF_040958095.1). Classification (NCBI taxonomy): domain Eukaryota; kingdom Metazoa; phylum Arthropoda; class Malacostraca; order Decapoda; family Cambaridae; genus Procambarus; species Procambarus clarkii. The sequence continues at coordinate 36,012,071 of NC_091162.1, forward strand.
TGGTGTGGAGGAGGGGGGGGTAGTGGTGTGGAGGAGGGGAGTAGTGGTGTGGAGGAGGGGTAGTGGTGTGGAGGAGGGGTAGAGGTGTGGAGGAGGGGTAGTGGTGTGGAGGAGGGGGTAGTGGTGTGGAGGAGGGGTTAGTGGTGTGGAGGAGGGGGTAGTGGTGTGGAGGAGGGGTTAGTGGTGTGGAGGAGGGGGTAGTGGTGTGGAGGAGGGGTTAGAGGTGTGGAGGAGGGGTTAGTGGTGTGGAGGAGGGGTAGTGGTGTGGAGGAGGGGGTAGTGGTGTGGAGGAGGGGGTAGTGGTGTGGAGGAGGGGTTAGTGGTGTGGAGGAGGGGTTAGTGGTGTGGAGGAGGGGTTAGTGGTGTGGAGGAGGGGGTAGTGGTGTGGAGGAGGGGGTAGTGGTGTGGAGGAGGGGTTAGAGGTGTGGAGGAGGGGTTAGAGGTGTGGAGGAGGGGTTAGAGGTGTGGAGGAGGGGGTAGTGGTGTGGAGGAGGGGGTAGTGGTGTGGAGGAGGGGGTAGTGGTGTGGAGGAGGGGGTAGTGGTGTGGAGGAGGGGGTAGTGGTGTGGAGGAGGGGGTAGTGGTGTGGAGGAGGGGGTAGTGGTGTGGAGGAGGGGGTAGTGGTGTGGAGGAGGGGGTAGTGGTGTGGAGGAGGGGGTAGTGGTGTGGAGGAGGGGGTAGTGGTGTGGAGGAGGGGGTAGTGGTGTGGAGGAGGGGGTAGTGGTGTGGAGGAGGGGGTAGTGGTGTGAAGGAGGGGGTAGTGGTGTGGAGGAGGGGGTAGTGATGTGGAGGAGGGGGTAGTGGTGTGGAGGAGGGGGTAGTGGTGTGGAGGAGGGGGTAGTGGTGTGGAGGAGGGGTAGTGGTGTGGAGGAGGGGGTAGTGGTGTGGAGGAGGGGGTAGTGGTGTGGAGGAGGGGTTAGAGGTGTGGAGGAGGGGGTGGTGGTGTGGAGGAGGGGGTAGAGGTGTGGAGGAGGGGGTAGAGGTGTGGAGGAGGGGGTAGTGGTGTGGCGGAGGGGGTAGTGGTGTGGCGGAGGGGGTAGTGGTGTGGTGGAGGGGGTAGAGGTGTGGAGAAGGGGGTAGTGGTGTGGAGGAGAGGGGTAGAGGTGTGGTGGAGGGGGTAGTGGTGTGGAGGAGGGGGTAGTGGAGTGGAGGAGGGGGTTGAGGTGTGGTGGAGGGGGGTAGAGGTGTGGAGGAGGGGGTAGAGGTGTGGAGGAGGGGGTAGTGGTGTGGAGGAGGGGGTAGTGGTGTGGAGGAGGGGGTAGTGGTGTGGAGGAGGGGTTAGTGGTGTGGAGGAGGGGTTAGTGGTGTGGAGGAGGGGTTAGTGGTGTGGAGGAGGGGGTAGTGGTGTGGAGGAGGGGGTAGTGGTGTGGAGGAGGGGGTAGAGGTGTGGAGGAGGGGTTAGAGGTGTGGGAACCGACCTGTGAGATTTATATTTATTTAATTTATATGAATTTATATTTACATTAATTTATATACTTCGATAGCAATTTGTATAATGTTAAGTGGACTGTATTTCTGCAATAATCTCATAATCTCACAAATCGATCCTCTACACATTAGGGGGGGTTATTAAATTAATATATATGCAGCCAATCAAACTACAGTAACTACATACATTGAAGAGGTTCCTTATCTTATAGTACAGCAGGTTAGTCCACCAGGTATAACTAGGGTGTAGACACCAAATTATCCTCTTTGAGGTAGCTTCCATCACCTAGTAACTGGTGCACATAATCTTGCATCCTCGTCTTGACCTGTCAAAAGTGCGCTAGCTGTGAAGCCAGAATCCTATATATGACAAGTATTTCAGAGAAAACTGTACATGGAACATGAAGACCTGGCTTAATTACCTTTAGTTTGAGGCTTCCACGTGATCTAACCGGGTCACCCTATATCCTGACATTAATGGCCATAAATGAATGATAAACGGGTTTCGGAAAGAACACTTAACTTGAATTGTAGACATCGTGTTGGAGATGGTACCTTTGGTTTCCATAACACTACGTCCAAGTAAAATTAACAGGAGCCGAATTTGCTCCCGTGTGAGCCTCTGGTCTCGTTATAAACAATGGCTGTTTAACACTCCATACTATTGACGTTACTGGCCGACATTGTCCAGATATGATAGGAGCTAAATTTGCTCCACACGTCTCGGAGGTGACACAACAATGGCTCCCCTCCTTCCCCACTGACGCCTGGCTTACATTGTCCAGAATGATAGGAGCCGAATTTGCTCCACACGTCTCGGAGGTGACACAACAATGGCTGCCCCCTTCCTCCCTGACGCCTGGCCTACTTTGTCCAGATTTCAGAAAGTGATAGAAGGGTCACATTTACTCTACTTTAATATTGATAATTAAGTTAATTTATATAAGATGTTTTTATGATGGTAAAGTCCAAAGACTAATGTATTTAAGAACAATTCCCAGCAAAATAGCTGGTGAATTATAATAGTATGTGGTGATGATATCCCGTTTTCTATAGACGGTAATTCCACTACAAGTTACGTTTTCTATGGTTAACTTGTTTATACAACACAGCTATTATCTGTATGATATTAAATGGTGTCGGATTTTCCGACAAGAGGTGTGGAGGAGGGGTTAGAGGTGTGGAGGAGGGGGTAGTGGTGTGGAGGAGGGGGTAGTGGTGTGGTGGAGGGGGCAGTGGTGTGGAGGAGGGGGTAGTGGTGTGGAGGAGGGGGTAGTGGTGTGGAGAAGGGGGTAGTGGTGTGGAGGAGGGGGTAGTGGTTTAGAGGAGGGGGTAGTGGTGTGGAGGAGGGGGTAGTGGTGTGGAGGAGGGGGTAGTGGTGTGGAGGAGGGGGTAGTGGTGTGGAGGAAGGGGTAGTGGTGTGGAGGAGGGGCTAGTGGTGTGGAGGAGGGGCTAGTGGTGTGGAGGAGGGGGTAGTGGTGTGGAGGAGGGGGTAGTGGTGTGGAGGAGGGGGTAGTGGTGTGGAGGAGGGGGTAGTGGTGTGGAGGAGGGGGTAGTGGTGTGGAGGAGGGGGTAGTGGTGTGGAGGAGGGGGTAGTGGTGTGGAGGAGGGGGTAGTGGTGTGGAGGAGGGGGTAGTGGTGTGGAGGAGGGGGTAGTGGTGTGGAGGATGGGGTAGTGGTGTGGAGGAGGGGGTAGAGGTGTGGAGGAGGGGGTAAGTGGTGTGGAGGAGGAGGGGGTAGTGGTGTGGAGGAGGAGGGGTAGTGGTGTGGAGGAGGGGTTAGAGGTGTGGAGGAGGGGGTAGTGGTGTGGAGGAGGAGGGGGTAGTGGTGTGGAGGAGGGGGTAGTGGTGTGGAGGAGGAGGGGGTAGAGGTGTGGAGGATGGGGTAGAAGTGTGGAGGAGGAGGTAGAGGTGTGTGGAGGAGGGGTTAGAGGTGTGGAGGAGGGGGTAGTGGTGTGGAGGAGGGGTTAGTGGTGTGGAGGAGGGGTTAGTGGTGTGGAGGAGGGGGTAGAGGTGTGGAGGAGGGGTTAGTGGTGTGGAGGAGGGGGTAGTGGTGTAGAGGAGGGGGGTAGTGGTGTGGAGGAGGGCGTAGTGGTGTGGAGGAGGGGGTAGTGGTGTGGAGGAGGGGGTAGTGGTGTGGAGGAGGGGGTAGTGGTGTGGAGGAGGGGGTAGAGGTGTGGAGGAGGAAGTAGAGGTGTGGAGGAGGGGTTAGTGGTGTGGAGGAGGGGTTAGTGGTGTGGAGGAGGGGTTAGTGGTGTGGAGGAGGGGGTAGTGGTGTGGAGGAGGGGGTAGTGGTGTGGAGGAGGGGGTAGTGGTGTGGAGGAGGGGGTAGTGGTGTGGAGGAGGGGGTAGTGGTGTGGAGGAGGGGGTAGAGGTGTGGAGGAGGGGGTAGAGGTGTGGAGGAGGAAGTAGAGGTGTGGAGGAGGGGGTAGTGGTGTGGAGGAGGGGTTAGTGGTGTGGAGGAGGGGGTAGTGGTGTAGAGGAGGGGTTAGTGGTGTGGAGGAGGGGGTAGTGGTGTGGAGGAGGGGGTAGTGGTGTGGAGGAGGGGTTAGTGGTGTGGAGGAGGGGGTAGTGGTGTGGAGGGGTTAGTGGTGTGGAGGAGGGGGTAGTGGTGTGGAGGAGGGGTTAGTGGTGTGGAGGAGGGGGTAGTGGTGTGGAGGAGGGGGTAGTGGTGTGGAGTAGGGGTTAGTGGTGTGGAGGAGGGGTTAGTGGTGTGGAGGAGGGGTTAGTGGTGTGGAGGAGGGGGTAGTGGTGTGGAGGAGGGGGTAGTGGTGTGGAGGAGGGGTTAGAGGTGTGGAGGAGGGGGTAGTGGTGTGGAGGAGGGGGTAGTGGTGTGGAGGAGGGGGTAGTGGTGTGGAGGAGGGGGTAGTGGTGTGGAGGAGGGGGTAGTGGTGTGGAGGAGGGGGTAGTGGTGTGGAGGAGGGGGTAGTGGTGTGGAGGAGGGGGTAGTGGTGTGGAGGAGGAGGGGGTAGAGGTGTGGAGGAGGGGGTAGTGGTGTGGAGGAGGGGGTAGAGGTGTGGAGGAGGGGGTAGTGGTGTGGAGGAGGGGGTAGTGGTATGGAGGAGGAGGGGGTAGTGGTGTGGAGGAGGGGTTAGAGGTGTGGAGGAGGGGGTAGTGGTGTGGAGGAGGAGGGGGTAGTGGTGTGGAGGAGGGGGTAGTGGTGTGGAGGAGGAGGGGGTAGAGGTGTGGAGGAGGGGGTAGTGGTGTGGAGGAGGAGGGGGTAGTGGTGTGGAGGAGGGGGTAGTGGTGTGGAGGAGGAAGGGGTAGAGGTGTGGAGGAGGGGGTAGTGGTGTGGAAGAGGAGGTAGAGGTGTGTGGGGGAGGGGTTAGAGGTGTGGAGGAGGGGGTAGTGGTGTGGAGGAGGGGTTAGTGGTGTGGAGGAGGGGGTAGTGGTGTGGAGGAGGGGTTAGTGGTGTGGAGGAGGTGGTAGTGGTGTGGAGGGGTTAGTGGTGTGGAAGAGGGGGTAGTGGTGTGAAGGAGGGGGTAGTGGTGTGGAGGAGGGGGTAGTGGTGTGGAGGAGGGGGTAGTGGTGTGGAGGAGGAGGGGGTAGAGGTGTGGAGGAGAGGGTAGAGGTGTGGAGGAGGAGGTAGAGGTGTGTGGAGGAGGGGCTAGAGGTGTGGAGGAGGGGGTAGTGGTGTGGAGGAATGGGGTAGTGGAGTGGAGGAGGGGGTAGTGGTGTGGAGAAGGGGGTAGTGGTGTGGAGGAGGGGTTAGTGGTGTGGAGGAGGGGGTAGTGGTGTGGAGGAGGGGGTAGTGGTGTGGAGGAGGGGGTAGTGGTGTGGAGGAGGGGTTAGAGGTGTGGAGGAGGGGGTAGTGGTGTGGAGGAGGGGTTAGAGGTGTGGAGGAGGGGTTAGTGGTGTGGAGGAGGGGTTAGTGGTGTGGAGGAGGGGGTAGTGGTGTGGAGGAGGGGGTAGTGGTGTGGAGGAGGGGGTAGTGGTGTGGAGGAGGGGGTAGTGGTGTGGAGGAGGGGGTAGTGGTGTGGAGGAGGGGGTAGAGGTGTGGAGGAGGGAGTAGAGGTGTGGAGGAGGGGGTAGTGGTGTGGAGGAGGGGGTAGTGGTGTGGAGGAGGGGTTAGTGGTGTGGAGGAGGGGGTAGTGGTGTAGAGGAGGGGTTAGTGGTGTGGAGGAGGGGGTAGTGGTGTGGAGGAGGGGGTAGTGGTGTGGAGGAGGGGTTAGTGGTGTGGAGGAGGGGGTAGTGGTGTGGAGGAGGGGTTAGTGGTGTGGAGGAGGGGGTAGTGGTGTGGAGGAGGGGTTAGTGGTGTGGAGGGAGGGGGTAGTGGTGTGGAGGAGGGGGTAGTGGTGTGGAGGAGGGGGTAGTGGTGTGGAGGAGGGGGTAGTGGTGTGGAGGAGGGGGTAGTGGTGTGGAGGAGGGGTTAGTGGTGTGGAGGAGGGGTTAGTGGTGTGGAGGAGGGGGTAGTGGTGTGGAGGAGGGGGTAGTGGTGTGGAGGAGGGGGTAGAGGTGTGGAGGAGGGGTTAGAGGTGTGGGAACCGACCTGTGAGATTTATATTTATTTAATTTATATGAATTTATATTTACATTAATTTATATACTTCGATAGCAATTTGTATAATGTTAAGTGGACTGTATTTCTGCAATAATCTCTTAATCTCACAAATCGATCCTCTACACATTAGGGGGGGTTATTAAATTAATATATATGCAGCCAATCAAACTACAGTAACTACATACATTGAAGAGGTTCCTTATCTTATAGTACAGCTGGTTAGTCCACCAGGTATAACTAGGGTGTAGACACCAAATTATCCTCTTTGAGGTAGCTTCCATCACCTAGTAACTGGTGCACATAATCTTGCATCCTCGTCTTGACCTGTCAAAAGTGCGCTAGCTGTGAAGCCAGAATCCTATATATGACAAGTATTTCAGAGAAAACTGTACATGGAACATGAAGACCTGGCTTAATTACCTTTAGTTTGAGGCTTCCACGTGATCTAACCGGGTCACCCTATATCCTGACATTAATGGCCATAAATGAATGATAAACGGGTTTCGGAAAGAACACTTAACTTGAATTGTAGACATCGTGTTGGAGATGGTACCTTTGGTTTCCATAACACTACGTCCAAGTAAAATTAACAGGAGCCGAATTTGCTCCCGTGTGAGCCTCTGGTCTCGTTATAAACAATGGCTGTTTAACACTCCATACTATTGACGTTACTGGCCGACATTGTCCAGATATGATAGGAGCTAAATTTGCTCCACACGTCTCGGAGGTGACACAACAATGGCTCCCCTCCTTCCCCACTGACGCCTGGCTTACATTGTCCAGAATGATAGGAGCCGAATTTGCTCCACACGTCTCGGAGGTGACACAACAATGGCTGCCCCCTTCCTCCCTGACGCCTGGCCTACTTTGTCCAGATTTCAGAAAGTGATAGAAGGGTCACATTTACTCTACTTTAATATTGATAATTAAGTTAATTTATATAAGATGTTTTTATGATGGTAAAGTCCAAAGACTAATGTATTTAAGAACAATTCCCAGCAAAATAGCTGGTGAATTATAATAGTATGTGGTGATGATATCCCGTTTTCTATAGACGGTAATTCCACTACAAGTTACGTTTTCTATGGTTAACTTGTTTATACAACACAGCTATTATCTGTATGATATTAAATGGTGTCGGATTTTCCGACAAGAGGTGTGGAGGAGGGGTTAGAGGTGTGGAGGAGGGGGTAGTGGTGTGGAGGAGGGGGTAGTGGTGTGGTGGAGGGGGCAGTGGTGTGGAGGAGGGGGTAGTGGTGTGGAGGAGGGGGTAGTGGTGTGGAGAAGGGGGTAGTGGTGTGGAGGAGGGGGTAGTGGTTTAGAGGAGGGGGTAGTGGTGTGGAGGAGGGGGTAGTGGTGTGGAGGAGGGGGTAGTGGTGTGGAGGAGGGGGTAGTGGTGTGGAGGAAGGGGTAGTGGTGTGGAGGAGGGGCTAGTGGTGTGGAGGAGGGGCTAGTGGTGTGGAGGAGGGGGTAGTGGTGTGGAGGAGGGGGTAGTGGTGTGGAGGAGGGGGTAGTGGTGTGGAGGAGGGGGTAGTGGTGTGGAGGAGGGGGTAGTGGTGTGGAGGAGGGGGTAGTGGTGTGGAGGAGGGGGTAGTGGTGTGGAGGAGGGGGTAGTGGTGTGGAGGAGGGGGTAGTGGTGTGGAGGAGGGGGTAGTGGTGTGGAGGAGGGGGTAGTGGTGTGGAGGATGGGGTAGTGGTGTGGAGGAGGGGGGTAGAGGTGTGGAGGAGGGGTAAGTGGTGTGGAGGAGGGGGGTAGTGGTGTGGAGGAGGAGGGGGTAGTGGTGTGGAGGAGGGGTTAGAGGTGTGGAGGAGGGGGTAGTGGTGTGGAGGAGGAGGGGGTAGTGGTGTGGAGGAGGGGGTAGTGGTGTGGAGGAGGAGGGGTAGAGGTGTGGAGGATGGGGTAGAAGTGTGGAGGAGGAGGTAGAGGTGTGTGGAGGAGGGGTTAGAGGTGTGGAGGAGGGGGTAGTGGTGTGGAGGAGGGGTTAGTGGTGTGGAGGAGGGGTTAGTGGTGTGGAGGAGGGGGTAGAGGTGTGGAGGAGGGGTTAGTGGTGTGGAGGAGGGGGTAGTGGTGTAGAGGAGGGGGTAGTGGTGTGGAGGAGGGCGTAGTGGTGTGGAGGAGGGGGTAGTGGTGTGGAGGAGGGGGTAGTGGTGTGGAGGAGGGGTAGTGGTGTGGAGGAGGGGGTAGAGGTGTGGAGGAGGGAGTAGAGGTGTGGAGGAGGGGTTAGTGGGTGTGGAGGAGGGGCTAGTGGTGTGGAGGAGGGGTTAGTGGTGTGGAGGAGGGGGTAGTGGTGTGGAGGAGGGGGTAGTGGTGTGGAGGAGGGGGTAGTGGTGTGGAGGAGGGGGTAGTGGTGTGGAGGAGGGGGTAGTGGTGTGGAGGAGGGGGTAGAGGTGTGGAGGAGGGGGTAGAGGTGTGGAGGAGGGGGTAGAGGTGTGGAGGAGGGGGTAGTGGTGTGGAGGAGGGGTTAGTGGTGTGGAGGAGGGGGTAGTGGTGTGGAGGAGGGGTTAGTGGTGTGGAGGAGGGGTTAGTGGTGTGGAGGAGGGGGTAGTGGTGTGGAGGAGGGGTTAGTGGTGTGGAGGAGGGGGTAGTGGTGTGGAGGAGGGGTTAGTGGTGTGGAGGAGGGGGTAGTGGTGTGGAGGAGGGGTTAGTGGTGTGGAGGAGGGGGTAGTGGTGTGGAGGAGGGGGTAGTGGTGTGGAGGAGGGGGTAGTGGTGTGGAGGAGGGGTTAGTGGTGTGGAGGAGGGGTTAGTGGTGTGGAGGAGGGGGTAGTGGTGTGGAGGAGGGGGTAGTGGTGTGGAGGAGGGGTTAGAGGTGTGGAGGAGGGGGTAGTGGTGTGGAGGAGGGGGTAGTGGTGTGGAGGAGGGGGTAGTGGTGTGGAGGAGGGGTTAGTGGTGTGGAGGAGGGGGTAGTGGTGTGGAGGAGGGGGTAGTGGTGTGGAGGAGGGGGTAGTGGTGTGGAGGAGGGGGTAGTGGTGTGGAGGAGGGGGTAGTGGTGTGGAGGAGGGGGTAGTGGTGTGGAGGAGGGGGTAGTGGTGTGGAGGAGGGGGTAGTGGTGTGGAGGAGGGGGTAGTGGTGTGGAGGAGGGGGTAGTGGTGTGGAGGAGGGGGTAGTGGTGTGGAGGAGGGGGTAGTGGTGTGGAGGAGGGGGTAGTGGTGTGGAGGAGGGGTAGTGGTGTGGAGGAGGGGGTAGTGGTGTGGAGGAGGGGGTAGTGGTGTGGAGGAGGGGTTAGTGGTGTGGAGGAGGGGGTAGTGGTGTGGAGGAGGGGGTAGATGGTGTGGAGGAGGGGTAGTGGTGTGGAGGAGGGGGTAGTGGTGTGGAGGAGGGGGTAGTGGTGTGGAGGAGGGGTTAGTGGTGTGGAGGAGGGGGTAGTGGTGTGGAGGAGGGGGTAGTGGTGTGGAGGAGGGGGTAGTGGTGTGGAGGAGGGGTAGTGGTGTGGAGGAGGGGGTAGTGGTGTGGAGGAGGGGTTAGTGGTGTGGAGGAGGGGGTAGTGGTGTGGAGGAGGGGGTAGTGGTGTGGAGGAGGGGGTAGTGGTGTGGAGGAGGGGGTAGTGGTGTGGAGGAGGGGGTAGTGGTGTGGAGGAGGGGTTAGTGGTGTGGAGGAGGGGTTAGTGGTGTGGAGGAGGGGTTAGTGGTGTGGAGGAGGGGGTAGTGGTGTGGAGGAGGGGGTAGTGGTGTGGAGGAGGGGGTAGTAGGTGTGGAGGAGGGGTTAGAGGTGTGGAACCGACCTGTGAGATTTATATTTATTTAATTTATATGAATTTATATTTACATTAATTTATATACTTCGATAGCAATTTGTATAATGTTAAGTGGACTGTATTTCTGCAATAATCTCATAATCTCACAAATCGATCCTCTACACATTAGGGGGGGTTATTAAATTAATATATATGCAGCCAATCAAACTACAGTAACTACATACATTGAAGAGGTTCCTTATCTTATAGTACAGCAGGTTAGTCCACCAGGTATAACTAGGGTGTAGACACCAAATTATCCTCTTTGAGGTAGCTTCCATCACCTAGTAACTGGTGCACATAATCTTGCATCCTCGTCTTGACCTGTCAAAAGTGCGCTAGCTGTGAAGCCAGAATCCTATATATGACAAGTATTTCAGAGAAAACTGTACATGGAACATGAAGACCTGGCTTAATTACCTTTAGTTTGAGGCTTCCACGTGATCTAACCGGGTCACCCTATATCCTGACATTAATGGCCATAAATGAATGATAAACGGGTTTCGGAAAGAACACTTAACTTGAATTGTAGACATCGTGTTGGAGATGGTACCTTTGGTTTCCATAACACTACGTCCAAGTAAAATTAACAGGAGCCGAATTTGCTCCCGTGTGAGCCTCTGGTCTCGTTATAAACAATGGCTGTTTAACACTCCATACTATTGACGTTACTGGCCGACATTGTCCAGATATGATAGGAGCTAAATTTGCTCCACACGTCTCGGAGGTGACACAACAATGGCTCCCCTCCTTCCCCACTGACGCCTGGCTTACATTGTCCAGAATGATAGGAGCCGAATTTGCTCCACACGTCTCGGAGGTGACACAACAATGGCTGCCCCCTTCCTCCCTGACGCCTGGCCTACTTTGTCCAGATTTCAGAAAGTGATAGAAGGGTCACATTTACTCTACTTTAATATTGATAATTAAGTTAATTTATATAAGATGTTTTTATGATGGTAAAGTCCAAAGACTAATGTATTTAAGAACAATTCCCAGCAAAATAGCTGGTGAATTATAATAGTATGTGGTGATGATATCCCGTTTTCTATAGACGGTAATTCCACTACAAGTTACGTTTTCTATGGTTAACTTGTTTATACAACACAGCTATTATCTGTATGATATTAAATGGTGTCGGATTTTCCGACAAGAGGTGTGGAGGAGGGGTTAGAGGTGTGGAGGAGGGGGTAGTGGTGTGGAGGAGGGGGTAGTGGTGTGGTGGAGGGGGCAGTGGTGTGGAGGAGGGGGTAGTGGTGTGGAGGAGGGGGTAGTGGTGTGGAGAAGGGGGTAGTGGTGTGGAGGAGGGGGTAGTGGTGTGGAGGAGGGGGTAGTGGTGTGGAGGAGGGGGTAGTGGTGTGGAGGAGGGGGTAGTGGTGTGGAGGAAGGGGTAGTGGTGTGGAGGAGGGGCTAGTGGTGTGGAGGAGGGGCTAGTGGTGTGGAGGAGGGGGTAGTGGTGTGGAGGAGGGGGTAGTGGTGTGGAGGAGGGGGTAGTGGTGTGGAGGAGGGGGGTAGTGGTGTGGAGGAGGGGGTAGTGGTGTGGAGGAGGGGGTAGTGGTGTGGAGGAGGGGGTAGTGGTGTGGAGGAGGGGGTAGTGGTGTGGAGGAGGGGGTAGTGGTGTGGAGGAGGGGGTAGTGGTGTGGAGGATTGGGTAGTGGTGTGGAGGAGGGGGGTAGAGGTGTGGAGGAGGGGGAAGTGGTGTGGAGGAGGAGGGGGTAGTGGTGTGGAGGAGGAGGGGGTAGTGGTGTGGAGGAGGGGTTAGAGGTGTGGAGGAGGGGGTAGTGGTGTGGAGGAGGAGGGGGTAGTGGTGTGGAGGAGGGGGTAGTGGTGTGGAGGAGGAGGGGGTAGAGGTGTGGAGGATGGGGTAGAAGTGTGGAGGAGGAGGTAGAGGTGTGTGGAGGAGGGGTTAGAGGTGTGGAGGAGGGGGTAGTGGTGTGGAGGAGGGGTTAGTGGTGTGGAGGAGGGGTTAGTGGTGTGAAGGAGGGGGTAGAGGTGTGGAGGAGGGGTTAGTGGTGTGGAGGAGGGGGGTAGTGGTGTAGAGGAGGGGGGTAGTGGTGTGGAGGAGGGCGTAGTGGTGTGGAGGAGGGGGTAGTGGTGTGGAGGAGGGGGTAGTGGTGTGGAGGAGGGGGTAGTGGTGTGGAGGAGGGGGGTAGAGGTGTGGAGGAGGAAGTAGAGGTGTGGAGGAGGGGTTAGTGGTGTGGAGGAGGGGCTAGTGGTGTGGAGGAGGGGTTAGTGG
>NC_091162.1:36024465-36034465 GCF_040958095.1 Procambarus clarkii
CTAACTAGCCCCCTCCTCCGTGCCCATAGGTCCGTTGTGGGGTCTTCCTCTCCCTCCTCCCCCTGGGATGAAGATGATGACTCATCATCACCCAGAGAGTGAATGGGGTGTTTTGGTTCTTCTTCCTCAGGTGCGGGGCTACTGACGTCTTAGGGTTAACTCTCACTGGCAGGGTGTTGTCCTTCCTCACCTTGTGGCTCAATGACATCACCGCTTTCACTCCCGCTGGACATTCCTTGGGCTGAGACGTTGGGGTGGGATTCCGGTGGTATGTCTGGGGTGTCCATACGCTAAGTAAGTAAGTAATTATCAAAAGAAGGCACCAAACCGGGAAGGCTATGTAGCACCATCAAATACGCAAAATAATCAGAGGGCGCTAAATATCACCAAGGATGCCAATACGAGAACAAAAACGCATAAGGCGAACGATATCAAAAGTATCCGAGTCACCAAGAATTCTATCGAGGGACAGGTGACCGCGAGGGGCGGTCGGAAAGCAAGACACACGCTCGTCCTGGAAGTCAGGACATTCAAGAAGGACATGCACGACCGTAAGAGGGACAATGCAACTAGGACAATAAGGAGCAGGGCGGCGCTCCATCAAGTGACCATGGGTTAAGCGAGTATGGCCAATACGCAACCTCGCCAGAGCTGTTTCCCACCGCCGGTTACGGTGGAAGGAGGACGGCCACGAGGAAACACAACATTTAAGAGTACGTAGCTTGTTACCAGTAACAGACAACCAAGAAGCCTGCCAACGGGTAAGGACTGAGGAATGGATAACCGGGTAAAAGTCGGAATACGGAATGCCTTTACGAGAGATGGGACAAGAGCGGACAGCTTCCTTAGCGGCAGCATCCGCACGCTCATTTAAAGACACGCCAATATGGCTGGGAACCCAACAAAACTCAACCGACTTAAATTTACTGTGAACGAGAAACAGCCAATGCTGGATCTCGACAACTACCGGATGAACTGGATTAAAGCACCCGAGAGCCATGAGGGCACTACGAGAGTCAACAACAACCACAAAGGAAGACTGACAACGAGAAAGCAGGAGACGAAGAGCATAGAGAATAGCATAAAGTTCTGCTGTAAAGATGCTAGTCTCCGGAGGCAAGCGACACATATAAGTGCGATCAGGAAAAACAACAGAGTAGCCAACACCGTCCGCTGACTTAGACCCATCGGTGAAGACAGAAACGGAGCGGGAGTGAGAAGAAAAGTGCTCGAGGAAAAGGCGTTTTAGAACTGTAGGAGGGGTAAAAGCTTTAGTGATACGAGTCAAGGATGTACAAAACCGCGGAAGAGGGACCCTCCACGGGGGCAAAGAAGGAACAACACGAGGAGAAACATCAGAAATACGAATGGAAAGAGAATCCTGGAGGCGAGATAACCGGACAGAAAGAGGGAGGTGGTGAAGAGGAACAGGAACCGCAGGAGGGGTAAAAGTTAAAGCACGACAGAGGCGAGAGGAAGGATGTTGCAAGGACCGCGCAAGATAGCGAAGACAGTAGCGATCACGGCGGTCCTGGAGAGACAGGAAGCCAGTGTCAACATACAAGCTAAGGACGGGAGTCGAACGAAAGGCACCAGAACTGAGGCGCAACCCAGTATGGTGCAAAGCATCAAGACGGCGAAGAGTAGAAGGAGAAGCAGACGAGTAAGCAGGGCAACCATAATCGAGCTTAGACAGGACGAGAGAGGAATGTAAAGCAAGGAGAGTGCGCCTATCTGCCCCCCAAGAAGTATGGGACAAGACCCGAAGGAGGGTAAGGGACTTAGAGCACTCAACACGGAGGTAAGAGATATGGGGAGACCAAGACAAACGAGTGTCAAGGAATAACCCCAAAAGCTTCGCGGAATCTTTGTATTCAAGGGGATGACCATAAAGTGACAAAGAGGGACGAAGAACAACCCGTTTCCGCGTAAAAGTCATGGCACAAGTCTTAGAAGTAGAGAACTTGAAGCCATGACCTGTGGCCCAAGACGACACGGCATCAATCGCAAGTTGAAGCCGGCGTTGAAGGAGAGGCGAATCATCACCCTGACAACAAAGGGTAAGATCATCGACATAGAGAGCGGAGAAGACACCAGAAGGAAGAGAGGAAAGAAGACCATTGAGGGCAACCAGAAAAAGAGTAGTGCTCAGAACACTACCCTGGGGCACACCTTCGTATTGCTGAAAAGAGGGAGACAGAGCGGTACCAAGGCGCACCCGAAAGGAACGACGAGAGAGGAAGCTGCGGAGAAAGAGAGGGAGATGACCACGAAGGCCAAAAGAATGAAGTTGAGATAGGATATGATAACGCCAAGTGGTGTCGTAAGCCTTTTCTAGGTCAAAAAGGACGGCAACAACGGAGGTCTTCGCAGCAAAAGCAGTACGAATATAGACCTCCAAGTTCACCAGGACATCTGTCGTGCTGCGGCACTTGCGGAAACCAAATTGAGAAGGGGAGAGGAGGTGATGGTGTTCCAGGAACCACATCAGACGAACGTTAACCATACGTTCAAAGAGTTTGCAGACACAACTTGTGAGAGCAATAGGGCGAAAGTCCTTAGGGGAAGTACCCAGAGACCCCGGTTTGCGAACAGGGAGGACAACGGCATCGAGCCAGTCCTCAGGGACTGACGACGACTCCCAGATCCGATTATACAGACTCAGTAAATACTGAGACGTGCTCGGAGGGAGATGGCGAAGCATCTCATAATGAATACCATCGGAGCCCGCCGCCGTAGAACCGCAGAGGGCCAGGGCAGAACGAAGTTCAGAGAGAGAGAAGGGATCATTATAGGGAAGCTGAAGATGAGTGCAGAAATCTAAAGGACGAGACTCAAGGACAGGTTTACGAAGAAGGAAAGATTGGGGAAGATGAAGACCAGAGCTAACAGAAGAAAAGTGGGAACCCAGTTCGGAAGCGACCTGCAACGGGTCCGCCACAAGAGTATCATGGAGGTGAAGGACCGGTGAAACATCGGGAACGAACTTACCCGCTATCTTGCGGATACGCTTCCAGATCTGGGCCAGAGGGGTTTCGGACGTAATTGTCGAGACATAAGATGCCCAACATTCACGTTTAGCCGTACGGATGGCCCTACGGGCCACCGCACTCGCTTTCCGAAAGAAAAGAAAAGAATCGGTCGTCTGCCTACGGCGGTGCTTCTTCCAGGCTGCACGCTTACAGCGGACAGCCCGAGCACAGTTCGCATTCCACCAGGGAACGCACTTCCGTGGACCCCGAGAGGAAGAGCGAGGAATAGAGCGGAGGGCAGCGTCGAAGACAGTGTCATGAAAAAGGAGGAGAGCGCGAGAGAGGGGCAGAAGGGAGAGGTCAGAGAGAGTAGCACTGAGGGAAAATAGGGTCCAGTCCGCCTTAGCAAACTGCCACCTAGGGAAAGAGAGGGAAGGGCGAAAAGAGAAAAAGGAAACAAGGATGGGGAAATGATCACTTCCATGGAGGTCATCAAGAACCTGCCATGTGAAATCTAAGTAAAGAGAAGAAGAGCAGAGAGAAAGATCAAGACAAGAAAGGGTGCGAGTTCGAGAGTCCAAATGAGTGGGCTCACCAGAATTCAGAAGAGACAGGGAAGAAGAGAGGAGAAACGGCTCAAGGAGGCGACCCCGGGTATTCGTCAGAACGTCACCCCAAAGAGAATGACGACAATTGAAGTCACCCAGCAGGAGCACAGGCTCCGGCAAGGAGTCTAGGAGGTGTTTCAAATCAGGAAGAGAGAGCGGGACACTCGGGGGGAGATAAATGGAACAAACTGTGTACCATTTCCCCACAAAGATACGAGCAGCAGAACAATGGAGAGGTGAAGGAAAAAGTAAAGGAACAAATGGAACATCAGCCCGAATCAAGAGAGCAGAAGAATTAGAAGCCCCAGCAATGGCTGGGGGGGGGGAGAGAAAGGAATAGCCACGAAAACGACCAGGACGAGCACCAAGCATCGGCTCCTGGAGACAGACACAAAGGGGCGAAAACCGCGAAACCAGAAGTTGGAGTTCGAGGAAATTGGCGTAATAACCTCGAACGTTCCATTGAAGAATGGACAACGACGAGAAGAGAAAGGACAAAAACAGAGAACAAGGAAGAAACAAAGGCGAAAGACCAACAGAGCACGTTAAAGAATATCAGGGTCGGGATCAGGGTCAGCAAAGTCAGGGTTAGGGGGCATGGGTAAACTGAGCAAAGACGGAGGGAAGGAAACGGGAGAACAGATCAGAGGTGGGCGGGCAGGGTCCGGAGGAGGAGGAGGAGGAGGAGGAGGAGGAGGAGACAACGGAGAGGAGCAGTCAAGGACAGCAGCAGGAAGAGGGGGAGTAGAAAGAGAGGAGCGCACCCCAGCAAGAGCAGCAACCGAAAGGGAAGCAGGGGCCAAAGAAACCTCCATAGCAGGAACAGGGGGCGCAAGCACTGAAACGGGAGGGGAAGGAGCAACAGAGCCAGAAGGAGGAGCTGAGGAAGAAAGCGAAGCCTTCTTACCCGCCGGGGAAGAGGAAGGAGAGGAGCCAGGCTTACGCTTCTGACTTAAAGAGACCGGTGTCCCAGCAACTACGTACCGGGCAACGGATTCCAGTGTCTCAACAGGAGAAGCCGAACGAGAGCACACACGACGGCCGTTAGGAGAGCGATGGACATCCGCCCGCACCGACAGGCGGCGGGGAGAGCCGATAGATGGAGGAAGAGGATGGGAAGGAGGATCGGAGGGGGACGAGGAAGAAGACACAGAAGACACGACAGACCGGGTAGAAGGAAGGGGAACCCCAGACAGAGGACCAGGAGGAGGATCCTTCGGGAGAGAACCCAAAGGGACAGAGGAGGGGGCAGTGGGCGCATCAGGATCCAAGGCCTGGAAACGGTTGCGAGTCTGAGGAAGGCGGGAAGGACGAGGAGAGGAAGAGCGCAACACGCGAGCATAAGAGATATTAGCATAAGGCGGGAGCCGGCGAACCTGGCGCCTCGCCTCAGGAAAAGATAAACGCTCCCGGTGCTTCAAGTTGAGGACGGCTGCCTCAAGCTTGTAATGGACACACGCACGGGAGAAGGTAGGATGGGCCTCACCGCAGTTGAGGCAACGAGCCTGGGGAGAAGCGCACTCCGACTTAGAGTGACCTTCGCCACCACACAAAGGACAGAGAGAGACAGTCCCGGAGCAGCGGAGGGCACCATGCCCAAACCTCCAGCACTTGTTGCAGAGCCGAGGAGAAGGAATGTACTCCTGGACAGAGCACCTGGCACCAGCAAGAATGACAGAGGGTGGAAGGGTCCTACCATCAAAGGTAATCTTCACAACCCGGAGGGGTTGACGGCGACTACCACGAGGGGGACGAGTAAACGTGTCCACCTGGAGAATAGAATGGCCCTGGGCAGCGAGGATATGTCGAATATCGTCGTGGCAGTCGCGTAGGTCCCGAACACCGGTCGCAACATGGGGCGGGAGCAAAATAGTGCCAACACTGGCATTCAACTGAACGTTCTGCGAGACCCGAACGGGGGTCTCGCCAAGGCAGGATAAGGCAGCCAAGCGGGAAGCAGCATCCTGAGAAGGAGCAGCAACGACACGTGTACCGAGACGAGTGGGGTTGAAAGTAATGGAGGCATCCACGGAATCAATGAGATGTCGATGGAGGGAGAAATCGTCAGGAGGCGCAGAATCAAGAGGGAGGAGATCAAAATATTTGGCCCACGAAGCGGGACCAAACAAGGCTTGATAGGTAGCAGAACTGGAAGGAATCGAGCGAGGGCGGCCGTGACGAAGACGGCGGTGAGAACCCCCAGAGAGAGAGGGGTTAAAAGGCGCAGTAGTTACAACTAGAGAAGGAGCCACGCCAGGGGACGAGGTAGTCACCACCGGGGGCTTGGGGCTCGACCCAACCACAGAGGAGGGAGGGGAGCCAGAGGAAGGAGTCAGAGAGGCCAAAGGAGGAGCAAGGTCGGGGCCCAATGCAGCGGAGGCTACAGAGCCCGGTCTTCCAACACGGACCGACTCGGGGGCTTGGTCGCCCACCCCACGAGCCTGAGAAGGTAAACCAGAAGAAGCCGAAGCAGGGGTAATCATCTTGACGAAAGAAATAATTCACTCACGAATGTGCCCCCACACCCACCATGGAGCCACAATTAGAGGCAGGACACCCAACAAGAAGCTATCGCCGATCCTGTCGGGGCCTCCTAGGGGTGCGTCGCGAGTATACGCCCCACAAACGCCACCTTAAGAAACCGACAGTCCGTCGAGATCGGGTTCAGTGACGAAGTGGGGATTGACAATAAAAGGTTCCCCTCGCTCTCGACGTCGGGTACTGCAGTTCTACGGGTGCATGAGTATGCCTCCTCAAGCACCCGGGCGTCAAAATAGAAGAAGTCCAAGGGAAGAACCAGAACGAGCAAAAGGTCGGCAGGAAACGGCAAGCAGATAGGAGAAGAGGGGGGAGAAAAACGAAACAGAAGGAAAAGGAAAAGATGCCCAGCAGAATTGGAGAGGACGGCAGCAGGAGCACAAGGCTAGAAAAGGACAGAGGACTGTCCCAAGGAGCATCACACTCCGGCAGCCGCCCACTAAGCCCCCACACGGCGACAACGAGCTGAGCGGGGAGGGGGGTCCATACGCTAAGCTCGTGTATTTATTTAGGTAAAAGCGCTTATCATCAAATGCACTTAAACCCCTCTTAATATTATAGGTGGTTACCATCTGCCCTCCTACATTCCTAATTTGAGAATAATGGAAAGTATTTACTACTCCATTACTGTGTAGGGTCTCTTAAAAATGGTTATGAGTTAAAGATCTTTGCACAGTGCGGGGGACACCCTTAGCGGTAATGGAATTAGAATTGTCTTGCAATAGCACACTTTACATTTTGGGCTTAAGTGATACAACTTCGAGGATGTGTCTGTCTGAAACCTCCGACATTAAAAGTCCTAATACACCCTTTTTAGGAGGCTCATACAAGGGGTGAGTTTCAGGGAAGTTACTGGTATTCATCCATGACCTATGGGGTTTTCTCCCCATCTCGTTAAAGACGTCTGTTATTAAACTGAAAATGAAGTTGTCTGTATCACTATACACCAGTAGTGCCCTATCTGTATAGTGCTTCTTAAGTACCCTGTACCAAAAATGGTACAAACTGTATTTTGCTAGCTCATGAATCTGGAACCCAATGTAATTAGTATGAGTAATTTTAATGAATGGTCTGGAAATGACGGGCAATCATTTATTGTCACCTAAATGTACCCTACGTTTAAAGCATGGATTCTTCACCTCTCGTAAAAACACCTTGGCAGAAGTCACTAGTTTGGTGTCAATGGCATAACAGGGTGAGTTCAGTTGTGTTTTACGAAAAACACTATTTGTTAACAGTTTAAATAGTGTTTTCCTATCCTTGTTATTGGAGGCATTTCTATTGTTAACGTTGGTGTTAACAAATTCCGCCATAAAATCTGACTGGTGGAGCTCATAAATAGCATGTATAGCCTCTACTTCAAGACATATTTCAATAAATAGCTGTAAAAGGTGTAGAGATATGAAATAATGTTTTTTGGGGAGATGATCCCCTACCAGTTTAATATTATTTTTAGGGAGATTTAAAATGTTATTTGTTTCCAGAAGTCCGCTACTAAATGGTGAGATATCCATCATACTTATTCCTCTATGGTGTAAACAAAGGGGTAGATCGTCTGTTAGTCTAGCTATTTCAGGCTTATGTGTTTGGTGTGAATTAAGAGCCAGTACCCTTTGTTAGAAAAGAACGGCTGTTCTGTCATTATCTTCCCTTCAGTAATGAAGGAGTTCATCTCGTCAGATGATAGTCTTCTTAGACCTCCATAGGGCAATTTCTTAGTCATACAACTCCCATAAAGTGAGTTGAAATCTAAATACAGTAAGAAAGAAGATCTATCCTCCTGAGGGTTGAAAGATGGGTTGACGTAGTGGTTCTTAGCTCTGACGTAACTCCTAACTGCAGTTGTAAAACGCCCTCGAATGTTTTGTGACAAGAAATTGTGTAATGTGACATCTGCACTTAACTCCAACGATATTTTGCTGCTTTTCAAGAAGCAGTCGTAGGAGTAACCCGGAAGGCTGCAGTAATGGGTCATTTCTAATGAATAGATATCATTTAGAATTACCCTATAGTGGGTAGAAATGTCAGCCAGTAAACCAACGTCACACTTCAAATAAACAAGGAGATAGTCCTTTAATGTCCTATACCCTGTTACCTCCCATACTAATTTGGAATGTCTATATTCATCTAAAGTGATGGTTGATTTGTTTAGGGAGCTGTAAAACATTTCAATAGGAGGGAGTGTTGCATCATTAAAGCAGCTGATTTTTGTGGCATATTCATAAGGGGAAAACTGCTTACCCCCTAAGAGTAGGTGGTGACTCTCTTCGGGTAAACCTTCTATCATTGAGTGAGTGAATGTTAAGGGGCTGGCTGAATCAATGTGGGTCTTTGCTAGGGACGAAAGACTGCATGTAATAAAAACCAGTGAATCAAGAAATTTAAGCTTCCCTGTTTCTACCTTAAGGTATTTCGTCCCCTGTCTCATGAGGATATTGCTCTTAATATTTGAACCCATGGCAAACTCCCTCAAAATTAAGCCCATATTATAAGACATATTGTGAGCAATTAGGACTAAACTCTCTAGAGCATCCTTGTGGCAGAGGTTGCAGTAATTACATAGAGCTCCAATAAAATTGAGTTTTTCCCTAAGGTGATCATGATGTTGAACCTTGAAATTGGTGGAGGTAAATACCTCCTCACAAAACTGGCAGTGTGTCTGTCTCCAACCCGTTCTCGCACTTGCTTATAGTCAATATTGGCTTATTTAATAAGTGCATATGTGACATACTAATTGATTGTGAATATTTTAGTTTACCTTGAAAAGCTTCATAGAAAACACCGATCTCACCTAACCTTCTTAGTATGTTAAGATAAGCATCTTATTGCTTCTTATTTACAATTATTACTTAACCTATCAACGGTATAGGTTAAGTAATAATTGTAATTAAGAAACAATAAGATGTTTATCTTAACATACCAAGAAGGTTAGGTGAAGTCAGTGTTTTCTATGAAGCTTTTAAAGGTAAACTAAAATATTCACAATCAATTAGTATGTCACATATGCACTTATTAAATAAGCCAATATTGACTATAAGCAAGTGCGAGAATGGGTTGCTGTCTCCTAAAATGAACCATATCCTCAAGAGACATGTCTATTTCATAATGGGGGAGGGTGGATCTGATAATTTCCCATTTGGTGGCAACTTGCTCCATGAAATGTGTGACACTGTCCCCCACCCCACCCCACCCCCAAAGAAGTAAATTTATCAATGATGGAGTGGTTCCTATAAACAATTATATAGCTGTATGCTATAGGTATGTGTATGGCTGTAACAGAACCTAGACAATCCTCAGTGCTAAAATAGCACTCAAAATCGAAAAACCTCACAGGGGAAGGGGGGTAGCCTTTCGCTATATTTTTAAAATGGAGGGTGTCCCCTTCCTGAGGATAAATCATTTTCTGAGTGATGTCACAGGAAGATGAATGATTTGTCAGTTCAGTAGAATTTTGATATTCTGAAAGACAGTTTCTACAGAAGACTGTCTTTCCTCTGTGGCTGCGAGTAAAGTTCTGTAGGAACTTGTCAAACTCTTTGATAAGAGCCACATGAGACTCCCCCAACAACAATAATGGTACTATGACCGAGTACTGTCTGCTGCCACGTCGCCAAAGTGAGACGTGATAGACACCGTCTGTATGTTTGTGTATTGAATACAAAGAAAATGGAGAGTTTATTCCTATTCTCCAATTTAGAGATATCCTCCCACGAGAGAGGGAAGGATAAATGGTCTTATTTGACCATTTTCCTAACCCTAGAGTGAGACTCTACAAGTCTCCCTAGACGTCTGCACTTCCATCCTTGTTGTGATGCCAGAAAAGCAGCAATGCACTGAATAATGCATGTTCTATTGTTACCGGCGGGGTTTGGGTTGAAGACT